>NC_134565.1:0-52232 GCF_025594145.1 Primulina tabacum | reverse complement strand
CGTGGATCGGACCCTAAATTTCCCGTGAGTATCACTTGGCGCCGTCTGTGGGAACTTTTGAGTTAAGACGTAGAGATGGTAGGGAGGAGAGGGAGAGGGAAGAGCCACCTCAGCATCATCGCGTCCTCAGAGGGGACCCGAACCATCTCGCGCTGAGGTGGGACAGGAACAACCGCATCTTGAGACGAGACAAGAACAACCTCGTCAAGAGGCCAGAACTGAGCAGCCCATCCACGAGACGAGGGCCGAGCAAACCCGTCCCAATGAGAATGTGGGAAACTTGACCCTGGAACAGCTTGGCCAATTTATCACCCGAACAGTGGATGAGGCCATGAAGAGGAATCAGAGTCTATGTTTGTAGAGGAACAAGCCGCCCATCAGGAGCGGGAGGAAAATGTTGAGGTCCATCATAGCAGGGTTGAAGAGACGCAACCCCTCCAGAGTGGGGAGATTAGTGAGATGGGAGAGATGTGGAAAGAGATAAGGAGGTTGAGGGAGCAGGTGGGAAGCAGGGCGCCGGTACCCAAGAGAGGAAGCCCTTTTTCACTAGCCATCTTGGAGGAAGGGCTTCCTCCGAATTTCCGACAATCAAACGTTGGAGAGTATGACGGACATACAGACCCTGAGGAACACTTGGGGAGATTTGAGAATGTGGCTCTGTTGCACCAATATTCGGATGGAGTCAGGTGCAGGGTGTTTCTGGGCACGTTGGTGAGGTCAGCCCAACAATGGTTTAATACCCTGCAGCCCAACTCCATACAAACGTTCGAGGATTTCTCTGCAGCCTTCTTGCACCGATTTGCCAGCAGCAAGAGGCATCAAAAGAACTATTTGAGTTTGTTTGTGATGAAACAGCAAGAGGCTGAAACGTTGCGGGAGTTTGTCCAGCGCTTCAACACTGCAGCACTAGAAATACCATCGGCTACCCCTGACATCATGATAAGTGCCTTTACACAAGGACTAAGGGGAGGAGAGTTTTTTAAGTCGTTGGTCAAGAAGCCTCCGTTGAGCTATGATGATCTGTTGGCTCGAGCTGAGAAATATGTAAACTTGGAAGATGCCCAACGGTACAGAAGGATGGAGAGCCGGCCCGGAGGAAGTAGAGTTGAGGGAGCGGAGAAAGGAGGAAGGAAGAGGGGTGCGGGGGAAAGAGAGGAAGACAGAACTAGTAGTAGAAGACAATTCTCATCCCATGTTCCCCTAGATAGGAGTCGGGACGAGGTGATGGAGGTGAGGGAGCCCGCGGGGAGGTGGGAGAAGTCGCGAAGGGTTGGGTACAGTGCTAGATTATCTTCATGGGATAGACGAGAAGGATCCTCATTAAGGAGTCGACAAAGGTCTCGCTCGCCCCCTAGGCGTGGTCAAGGCCCTCCATGGATAAATCAGAGGATGGGTGAGCAGAGAGGGGAAGGTGGATGTCAAGATGTCCCTCAGGAGCTCGTGGAACCGAGGAGGGGAATGAATGAGGATAACCACCCTACGAGAGGAATGATTCATATGATCTCGGGGGGTGCTACTGATGGAGACTCTGGGCGAGCTCGGAAAGCACATGGGAGAAAATTGGAGAACTTTGAGATATATAGTGGTGCAGACTTACCACAAGACCCCGTCATCAGCTTTGGGCCGGAAGACCTCCGGGGCGTTGTGACTCCACATAACGATGCCTTGGTGGTGACGGCCACCATTGCCAATTATGATGTGGCAAGGATATTTATTGATAATGGAAGCTCCGTGAACGTCTTGTTCAATAGCACGTTGGATCAAATGAAGATGAGAGGATTTGAGTTTGAGCCGGTATCCACCCCGCTGTATGGGTTTGCAGAACACGTCATCTTGCCTTTGGGTCAGATTGTTCTTCCCCTATCCTTGGGGACTGATCCTCGGCGGGTAACAAAGGTGATAGCCTTCACTGTAGTAGATACCCAGTCAGCGTATAGTGGAATTCTAGGACGACCAGCCCTGAAGGATTTTAGAGCAGTAGCTTCCAGTTATCATCAGAAGCTTAAGTTTCCTGTGGGAAGAGGAGTTGGAGTCCTGTGCGGGGACCAAAAAGTCGCACGTCGTTGTTATGAAAGAATCGTGAAGGAAGAAGAAAAGAGAAGTCACGAGCATTCGCATGGAAGCTTGAGCTCAGTCTTGCAGTTGTAGAGTCATTCGGAGAAGCTTCAAAATGGGTAACTTTGTCCTGTGGAGGTACAAGAGGAGCTGAGAGGAAAGTTGGAGAATGCGCTGGGTAAGGCTCTAAAGAGGCATGGGAACGCTTACCACCTTAGAGAACATCTTTACTTCATTTTTGATGTATTTCGTTCCTGAATTTGTCTTACGTTATTAGTTGATATTTAATAAAGCCAAGTTCTTATATTAAGTTCGTGGTTGTTCTTGTATTATGAGGATTATATGAATTTTATTTTACCTGCTTAGGCTGCGCCTAGTAGAGGAGAAGAGTGGGGGGGAGAAAAGTTAAATTTTTCCTGCTAAGGCATCGCCTAGCAGAGGAGTAGAGGCTGAGGTGGAGAATATTTATTTTCCTGCTAAGGCATCGCCTAGCAGAGGAGCAGAGTCGGCGATGAGAGGAGCAGAGTGGAAGAGAAGAATTTTTATTTTCCTGCTAAGGTATCTCCTAGCAGAGGAGTTAGAGGGTGGGGGCGTTGAATTTTATTTTCCTGCTAAGGCCCGGCTTAGCAGAGGAGTTAAAGGGTGGAGGTGATGATTCTATTTTCCTGCTAAGGCCCGGCTTAGCAGAGGAGTTAGGAGATGATGAGGTGAGAGTTTGATTTTTCCTGCTAAGGCCCGGCTTAGCAGAGGAGTTAGAGGGTGGAGGTGCTGACTTTATTTTCCTGCTAAGGCCCGGCTTAGCAGAGGAGTTAAAGGGTGGAGGTGTTGATTCTATTTTCCTGCTAAGGCCCGGCTTAGCAGAGGAGTTAGGAGATGATGAGGTGAGAGTTTGATTTTTCCTGCTAAGGCCCGGCTTAGTAGAGGAGTTAGAGGGTGGAGGTGCTGACTTTATTTTCCTGCTAAGGCCCGGCTTAGCAGAGGAGTTAAAGGGTGGAGGTGTTGATTCTATTTTCCTGCTAAGGCCCGGCTTAGCAGAGGAGTTAGGAGATGATGAGGTGAGAGTTTGATTTTTCCTGCTAAGGCCCGGCTTAGCAGAGGAGTTAGAGGGTGGAGGTGTTGACTTTATTTTCCTGCTAAGGCATCGCCTAGCAGAGGAGTTAGAGGATGGAGGTGTTGATTTTATTTTCCTGCTAAGGCCCGGCTTAGCTGGCTTAGCAGAGGAGTTAGAGGATGGAGGTGTTGATTTTATTTTCCTGCTAAGGTATCACCTAGCAGAGGAATTAGATGGAGGAGTTGAATTTTATTTTCCTGCTAGGGCCCGGCCTAGCAGAGGAGTTAGAGGGTGGAGGTGTTGAATTTAAATTTTCCTGCTAAGGTATCACCTAGCAGAGGAGTTAGATGGAGGAGTTGAATTTTATTTTCCTTCTAAGACCCGGCTTAGCAGAGAAGCTAGAGGGTGGGGGTAGTGAATTTTTATTTTCCTGCTAAGGCATCACCTAGCAGAGGAGCGGAGTTTGAGAGGAGAAAAATGTTATTTTCCTGCTAAGGCATCGCCTAGCAGAGGAGAAGAGTGGATGAGGAGAATTAAATTTATTTTTCCTGCTAAGGTGTCACCTAGCAGAGGAGTTAGAGGGTGGAGATGTTGAGTTTTTATTTTCCTGCTAAGACATCGCCTAGCAGAGGAGCAAAGTTTGGGAAGAGAAAAATTTATTTGGTTAGTCGATAACAAAAGATGTTTACGGGGAGCAGAGTTTACGGGGATCGACCTGCCCGGTCAGGTCGCGGGGATCGACCTGCCCGGTCAGGTCGTGGGGGTGTGGGGGCAACGCCCCCATAATTTTTTCAGAAATCACACAACCATTCGCAAGGGAATATATCAAAATTCTCAACGTACTGGACGAGCGCTCGCTGCGTTGGGCGAGCGTGAAGAGGCGAGCGAGTGGCGGCGGGCTGAGCGGGTGTGCGAGGCGAGATGGGGGGCGCTGGACGAGCAGGCGCACTTGGGCGAGGGTGGAGCGGCGTGAGGCGTGCTAGGGGCGCCGGGTGAGCGCTTGGCTGGGCGAGCGTGGCGCTCTGCGGGGGCGAGCGTGGCGCTCGGAGGGGATGAGCGCTTGGCTGGGTGAGCAGGCGTGCTGGGGGCGCCGGGCGAGAGCTTGGCTGGGCGAGCAGGCGTGCTGTGGGCGTCGGGCGTCGGGCGAGAGCTTGGCTGGGCGAGCGTGGCGCTCGACGAGGGCGAGTGCTTGGCTAGGCGAGCGTGGGCGCTCGGCTGGGCGAGCTTAGGCGAGGGGGCGAGGTGGCGAGGGCGAAGCTTGGGCGAGGTGCTGGCAGGCGAGGGGGCGAGGGGCGAGCGTGGCGAGGAGCTGGCGCGTGGGCTTGGGCGAGCTCGGCTGGGCAGGGAGACGGCGAGGCAGGCGAGGCGGGCGTGTGGGCCTGGGCGAGGGGCGAGCGTGGCACCCAGCAGGGCGAGCGGGAGGATGGCGAGGCGCGACGCGCGGGGCTGGGTGCCTGGGCGAGCGAGGGGCTCGGATGGGCGCTCGGCTGGAGACGAGGGGCAGGGGGCTCGGCTGGGCGAGCGGGAGGATGGCGAAGCGCGGCGCACGGGGCTGGGCGCTTGGATGCGTGGGGCTGGGCGAGCTTGAATGGGGTTTCGGCGAGGGTAGCGAGGCGAGGACTCGGGCATGGGGGGGAGAGCTGGTGAACGAATTGAAGAGAAAACTATAACAAGATTGCGATATGATTTAATTTGTTTCCAAATCTTTGGAGACTGACAAACGACCGGAAGAAAATACACAACTCGTACCCGGTGACCCGAGGACAACACATCTAATCGAACTTTGAACCTACGATTCAGTTCGACTCGGGAGGGGAGACTGGTGATACCCCATGGATGGGCCCATTACCCTTGGCCCATCCCTAGCTCAAAAGGAAGACAAGCCCATCAAGGGCCCATGTATTCTCCTATAAATACCAGGTTTGAGTGTTCAGTTAGGGGATTCACTATATTATTTTCAGCAGCGCCCTTAGCTGCTCCCCCATATATCCTCAGTCTCTGACTTGAGCGTCGGAGGGGCTACGCCAGGATACCCTCCTGGCCCCCTCCTAACGGTCTTATTTGTGATTTCAGGCCCAGGGTAATTTTGGAGCCCGTGTCTGGATTAGTGACGCTTGCGTGGATCGGACCCTAAATTTCCCGTGAGTATCATATATATACCTCGATTGCGATTTCGACGTCGGTCGAAAAGAGTGCTCTTTTGTGTCTCTAATCTCACACTAGATCCTACCTATGCGGTTATTAACTTTTTTTAATGTGTTTAAATAATTTACAGTCTCTTTTATTTAATTTTAATATAATATTTGGATTAAATTAATGCACTTTTGTAATAGAAAAATAAACCAACTAGATAATATTGAAAAATATATATTTTAAGAGTTCATAAGCTAATATTTTAATTATAATTTTGCAAAAGATTATTATACTTTTGAAAATAATGAACATCTGATCTATTTTTTAAAAAATTTAATAATTAATTACACTTAAAATTTTACACGAATATCAGAAATCATAATCTTGGAGTTAAAGTAATATTAATATTATCTTTTAAGAAAAATCTAAGGCAAGTAGGCAACTGTGCATACGTTAGTTGTATTTAATTTAATTTTTGAATGTACATACGTTTTATAAATTTTCAATTTTAATATGATATTTTATGATTTGAAAATTTTTTTGTTTAGTTTTTCTTTCATGTGGATAACTTAATTAATTGTGGTGCATATTTATTTTACTGATACAAATACTTAGAGACTAGAGTTATTATATATATATATGAATCGATTCATTTTACCTAATTCTTAAAATACAATTTATCTTTGAAACTTTTCATAACATTATATTATACATCAAATAATAAGACTTTGAAAACTTAAATTCATGAAACTTTTATATAATAAATAACTAAATATATTTTGTCATATTTATAATAATAAATGTAATTTTATTACGTAGCTTTGCTTTATATGAATGCATATAATATATATATATATATATATATAACTAAATATGATTCATCATTCTCTTCATAATTTTCCGTTTTAACCGATCAATTTGTAATTAATGATTTGATTATACATTAATAAAGTTACAAGTTTTTCTGTAAAATATATATATATGTGTGTGTAACTATGGACTATGTATAAAATAATCTGATTTAACATGAATTATTAATTATATTTTCATTACGTTTAGTTCGCCTAAAAGTGGAATTAAAGAAGTACTAATAATATGTTTCAAAAAAAAAAGTACTAATATAATATAAACTAACACAATAAAGATTTGATTAATCCTTATTGGCGGTGTACACTGTAATTCCAATCCCAGCCGGCGTAATCACCGTCGCCGTCGATCTGATCGAGCACCAAGACCAGCGCCATTACGAACGCGCCGCCGAAGCCCGGCTTCAAAGAAAGCAAGAAAACGTCTTTCCCCAGCACAACATTGGTGGAGGCATCCACTTTGCGGCGGATCTTTGCCACGGCTTCCTTCTCCGCGTTGAAAACGGTGCAGCTCCGGAAAGCGAAGGAACCCTCTATCTGGTACTCCTCGCCTGTATTGCTGTACACTTCGACGGTGATTGCTGACCGCCCGATTAACGAGGACCTGCGCACGCTGAACAGTGGATCATGCCCCTCCATTCTCTCCCCGGCGAACCCTTCCCACCTCTGATGCAAACTCGGCCTCTGCTCCAGAAATTAAACAGGTGAAACAAGGGATCAATCAGTTAAAAAATTCCAACTCTTTTATAAAAAATCATTAAAGTTTTCGATAAAAGTAAAACTTTAGGCTAGCAGCTGGCCAATGTACAATTACCTTGCGGCGGAGAGTGAGGATGCATCCGCCTGCGGCATCCATAAGAACAAGTTCAGTAGCCTCCCCAGCATCCCGGCCGTATGAATCGACCCTGAAAACGAGTTCACCTTTGGAGTCATAAGCATTGAAGCCATCTCCAGAGAAGAAAAACGAAGTTTTCCTGACAGTAAGATGGATTTCTTCTTTGTACACATATCCTAGCTCCACCATGGCCAGCTCATTCTTCACGATTTTCTTGGCTCTGGGCTTCCAGCTCCTTGAAGGCATGATATTATTTCAGTTTTGGGGAGAGCAAGAAAAATGGAATTGTATGAACTTGGAGCAGAAGTGAGTCAGAATGTGGACGGGGGTGCTGCGTAAGGAAGAGGAAGCCGAAGGGGTGGAGTTTGGAAAATAGTGAAAGCAATTATATATTCTTGAGCACCAATATCAATGGCGCTTATATCCACTCTAGTTGATCTGGTCTTCTCTTTTTTTGTTTTTTTTTAGTGAAAGCAATTTTTTTAAGGAATTATATGAATACATATACACTAAAAATTACAAAATTACATATTCGGTATATTTTTTAGGTATCAAATTTTCTTGAGTAGGTCTCTTGTAAGATGATGTCATAGATTTATATTCGTGAGAATGATCGACCAAATCCATAATTATAATAATATAAAAATCTATCTTACCAAATTAATTTGTGAGACATTATCACAAGAGTTTTTGTGAATGATGTTATATTATATATTAAGTTTAGGATAATAAAGACAAATTAATATGATAATGAATAATTTTAATCTCCAAAATACCTCTATTTGGAATGACAAATTAATTTATGTGAATTTGTTTTTGAAAAAAAACTTATTAAATTCTGAAAATTTTTTTTAATATTACAAATTTTAAATTTAATTTTTTAAAAAAAAACATTTATATATATATAAAATCGACTATACAAACCACAAACAAATGAGGAAAAGTACTTTTATATAGAATATGATTACAAGTAGTGGAGATGCTATTTATGTGAACTGTGAAAGGAGTTGGAGATATGTTGGGAATCGGCTTTTTCGTTGAGCAGGTCTCTTGTGAGACGGTGTCACGAATCTTTATATTTGAGACGAGTCAATCCTAGCGTTATTCACAATAAAAAATAATACTTTTAGCGTAAAAATTAATATTTTTCATGGATGACCCAAATAAGAGACATGTCTTATAAAATACGACCCGTGAGACCGTCTCACACAAGTTTTTACAATTTTTGTGTATTATTAATTTCTTTTGACATGACATATTTCGTTTATTAAATAGTTTTTACATGCGTTTTGCGCATTCATTTGAAAGACGCGTTTTGTGCATTAATAATTTCTTTCATACACTGATTAAATATTTTTAGGCTTTATTTACATTTGGTCGAATATTTATATTCCATTTTCCCCTGATAATATCCAATATATAGGCACAAGATTTGATTGCCAAATGAACTCGTCCGTGGTTGGAGTGCAATAGACTTTTCCCATTTTTAGAGAGTTCAAATTCACGTATACACTTCAATATTATAACAAAAAAGATTACCATCTTCGTTTCATGTTATATAATATAATATAATATATAAAATAAAAGAGTATTGAAAAAGTACATTAATAGTTTGTAAAATTAGTTTCCAATTCACCAACTTTGTGCAAGTTTGAAAACCTTTTTGTTTACTATATGAATTTTTGTGAACCAACTTAAGTTTCCACAATGATGCATCACATCATTTCATCGATTCATGATATATCAGTCAATTTCGTTTTATGTTATCCATATTATATTCATATATAATTTATCTTCTTGTCGATCATCGAACGTCACTTTATAATTAAATTTTTGACAAATAGAAATTCGCAATTGTATGTTATATAAGTGGATGCAACTCTCATGTTGAGAGAAATATAATTTTCGTATTAAATTTTTTTTTCAAAATTAATTCTTTCTTGTTGGGATGATCTTGAATAATTAATTTTGGTTTTGTCATTTTAGATAATGTGATAATTATGATAAGATTTTTGTGATGTGGTATCTTTGTTTAAAAAAGACTTTATTTCTAACAAAACTATTACTTTCCATATTGTGTAGGTTCTCTTGTTGATAAACTCATGGCTTTAAATAAGAGGATTCATCTCATGCAAAAGAGAGGTGATTTATGCAGAAGCACATACATATTATTGCACATTTGCACTCCAATAAGCTCTAGAGAAAATAATCTATAATGTTGTTGCTGATCGAAGAGTGCTGAAACCACGTATTGCCGTGATTGTTGGAGTCATCTGCAGACAACAACTGTGAAGGAGTTGGCTGAAGATTTGTTTTTGTTGCTCCAATTTTGACATCGTGTTTTGCTTCCTTATATATTGTTTAATGTGGTTCTTTGTAAGCAATTTATTTTCTCAACGTATTGAGGAAATTGGTCTTTGATTAAAATCATTGGTGTTGATTTTTGATTAAACTCGTTGGTTTTCTAGTGATTATTTTTACCTTGAGTCACCGCGCAAGTATTTATACTTGTGCAAAATTTATTTCGATACATCGTATTTACTTAAAGTCAATTTGTGTTACCAACTTATATATTTCGCTGCATGTTGTCTGAAATATTGTAACATTTCACGTAACACTTAATTCTGATAAAAACAAATTTACGATAACATACGATTTTACTTGTTTTGTTGTTAAACAAAATACATCACATACCTTACACATATCAATAGTGAAACACGACAAATCTTATGTATCTTGTTATTCATAAATTATTAGTGTTTTTATAATCGAGATATGACAAAATCCAAGTAAATTTCAAATTTTCTCGCATCCAATGAACTTTTGTTTAAGTTTTGGATCCTGATTGTAAGAAAAACGTGACACATATTAAAAGAAGTAGCGTGTACAAATTGATATTGACGACGGCCAAGAAAATTTAGATGCGTACACGATTCTTTTTTTGACTCTCGGCTCTTGCATTAACTCATTGATGGTATGAGACGCCTATATATACAAGCGTTTGAGGTCCCTAAACATACAATCTCATAGAGAATAATACACCATCTATAGAGATATTGGAGTGTTTAGAAGGCTTCAATCGGAGGAAAATCATAATACTTAAAGATGATTCAATGGTTGGAGGTAACGCTCGATCTAGCTTCCGCATATTTGATTATCATGTTTATATATGTTCAGAAACATGATTTAGAGAAAATCTCTAACATTTGGTATCAGAGCCGTTGTAACGTACCGTACTTTTACTATTCAAAATTTGCGGAAAAATTAAAAATTTTCTTAAACAATTCATGAACCTTCAAAATTTGATAAAACAGCTGTTCATCCTCAAAATTGTTGCAACAGGAAAAATCTCGAAATGATGTCTACCAAAAGTATTTTCTCGACCTCAAACAGTAACATAAAATCAGAGTATTTAAACATTTTCATAAAAGCTTAAAACTTGGGCGGTCCTCGGGTTGAGCCTCCTCCTCAGTCCAAGCCTGCTCCTTGGTCCCCACCCCTTGTCTCCTCGAAAACATCATCACCTGCATCGATCAAGTCTAGTGAGTCTAAATACTCAACACGTATAAACTGGGAGTAACAAGTACTACATAATAAAACCGCATGCAACTTTAAAATAGGTCATACATAACTTGAAACTTTGAACTTACACTTAAACTTGAACTTACATACGTACATACGTAGACGTGCCATAAACATAAAACTTTTCTTAAACATGCTTGCATACTTGTACATACATGAACATACATAAACTTCATCATTTTGAGTAGAGGCATGTTTCAAAGCAAGTGACCCATAACATAATCGTCTGATCAGACTAAACCACAGTACTGGGCTGACAGGGACGAATCCACTGCCACATACATGAGATCCTCGTTCATGCTTTAACGGGGTGGGTTGGTCCCCGTTCATGATTTAACGCTTTCCAATCCTGATCTAAACCCGTTCATGCTTTAATGGAGTGGGTTGGTCCCCGTTCATGATTTAACGCATTCCTACCCCATACATAAATTGGTCACAAGACATTTAGCATACCTCAAAAACTTGAAAATATTTTCTTGCACGTCAACATACTTACTTGGCGTTGAGGGATTCGTTGGATTTCATTTGGGGCCGCTGCTGCACATACTAACATGAATTTAAATACTTAACTTGCATAGCTTAGACTTAGGCATACGTGCTCACCCCAGAATTCAATAAATAACTTAAGACATTCTAGAACACTCGAGACTTGACATCATTTAAATTATCGTACTAACCCAAGGCATGAAACTCCAAAACACAAATAAAATTTCCCAAAAATATGAATTACACGGACCCCGTGCCTGGATCCGTGTATGGGTCCGTGTAGGTGCGCAAAAGCAATACTCGTGAAGAAGAAAGGGCACGGACCCCTTGCCCAGGTCCGGCTCCGGGTCCGTGTAGGTGCGGTGAAATTTGTCGTGAAGAAAAGGGAAGGCACGGACCCAGTGCCCTGGTCCGTGTGGGTGTCCATGTAGGCTCGCAAATTTGACACCGTGAAGGAAACAAAGGCACGGACCCCGTGCCCTGGTCCATGTGGGGGTCTGTGTACCTGCGGGAAGTGCAAACTCACGAGAATTCATTACATGCGATGCTTATCATTCTAAACTCGATTGTACGGACCATGAACCGACCCTCGAGACCCATCCTAGTATACCCTAACATTTGACCAAACTCGTACAAACACCCCAAATCAACGACGTCCATCCTACGACACATACAATTCAAAAATACGGTAATTGACATCAATTCGTTTCCTATGACTTCTCATGAATTCAAGTGCCTATCGACACTAACCGGCAATCCAAATACCAACCCAACATCATACTAAGCATACCTATACGTAGCAGCGATCACCCGTCGATCCCCAACGAAGCCTGCAACATTAAAACTTCAAGACGCATCAATATCATAATTTTTAGGAAAAACGCAGTTTGAGCAGTCTCACGAACAACGCCATAACTCACTCAATTTTTATCCAAATATTTCGAATTTACTGTCAAATCGAAGGTATCAAAAATTTCTACAGTTTTCATGTTGAAAGTTTTCTCAGAATCACGACCGAAAAATTTCAGTTTTAAAAATGACAGCAAAAACGAGATTTGAGATCTAAAACTTCTTTAAAATTGATCCAAACATCATTGATCAAACTTCTACATATCACACATGTATTTTTACGCATAAAAAACAACACAACGCATAATATGACGAGATCGATGCAGAAATAACAGAATATACGTGTCTTATGATGGTTAGAAATACCAATATGACAATACTGACGCGAGGAAATATTCGAGGTTGCTTCGGGACGAACGTGGCACCGTTTTCTTGCAATAAAAATCACCGAAAGCTTGCTGGAAATCCAAAAGGGAGGGTGGCTGCTCAAGAGTGGAGGAACCCTAGGTTTTCTCTTTTAAAAAAATCTGAAAATAAAATGTGTAGGTGTGTGTTGTGTGTTTTGGTGTGTGTAAAAATGTGTAAGTGTGTGTGAGTGTGTGTAACATGTGTGCGTGTTTTAATTAGGAGTAATTGGTGCTAATTTAACTAATTAAAATGCTAACAAAAGTTAACTCACACTAATTTAATCAAACTCCTCAATTAAAAATAAGTACACACAAATTTTAACTTTTAAAATCTTAAAATCACCTAATAATTAAATTATGCTATAAAATGCTAAACTTAATAAATTATTTAAAATTCCCCAACCTCAACTTAAAAATAAAAATACCGCATTTAAAAATTGTCAAACTCGTCACTGGTCTCTAGTCCTCGATCCCACCTCGAATGATCGCCTGAAACATGACACTTGAAAAATATTTTAACGTGCATCACATAGACATAGACAATTTAAAATAATGCATTTAAATAAATCATGCCCCACTAAGACTCAATTTAATAAATGCTTTAATAATTAAATAAATGCATGGGTTATAAGTGTACTGAATTTGGGCTCTACAGCCGTGATACCTCTGCCTTGAAAATATTTGTTTTCATATCATGAAATTTTGAGAAAATAATTTTAATTTTTTCGTAAGAAACTTGAAATTTAAAGGACGAACATACAATATTCAGAAACTTACCTGAGAATTTTGTTCTTGTTTGCACTTTGGAGTTCTCGGCTGAAATCTTGAAAATTAAATAAAATTTCTGAATTTACGAAAGTTTCTGAAAATTGATATTGCATACTCTGTGTTGAAGACGGAGAGTTTGATATCAAATAATACATATGAATGAAAAGTATCGTGCATGTAGAATTATTTCAAATGGGGCTCACACCAATAAATTTGATAATAATATATGTATTTAATACATGTAGCCTACATGTTTTCAATTGTATTAAATTACGTGGAGTGTATGATTTGAGATCCACAATTGAAGCCTTCAATTATTATGCAAATAATAATAATATTATTTTTTTAAAAAAATTATTATTATAATATTGTTATTGCGTCGGTGATTCAAGTTTATTATTATTTAATGTGTTATTAAGTTATATGTATAATTCGGTATACATATAGCATTTGGTTAAATAATTTGTACACGTTAAAATAATTCCAAGTTCGACATAATTTCTAATACATGTTTAGAAATTATTTTTGCATATTAAATATAATGTCAAATATTATGGATAAGTGTTTGATGTGTACATGCAAATTTAATATTATGTTTGCATTTATTCTTAAAATTTAAAATGCAAATAATATTGAAAAATAATTGGTACATCAATATTCACCTTGTGTTCATATTAAGTTATATTAAGTTGTTTATAATTTGAAATGAACATATCAAGTAAGATGTGAATATAATATTATAAAATATTTCAGATGTTCACAAATGAACAAATAATCTTCACTTTATCACTACTCTGATAAAAGAGAAAAACTGATGAGGAGTCCACATTTTTATGTAAATGTGATCATCACTTTATCACTCTCTGATTGAAGAGAAAAACTGATAGGGAACATATTTGTTTATATTAAGTAAAAATGTGAATATAAAGTTATTTATTGAAAAATTTTGACTTATAAAAATTCACATAAACGTGGATAATTAAGTGAATAATAATTATAAGGTGACATGAGAAAACAAGATCTGGGGGAGTTCTTCATAGATCGGTTTAAATTGCCTTGACTTGCCACTGGTCTATCTGAGGAATGTTGCTCTGACTAGAAGTTAGGTATTTAAAGGGTCTTAGCACTACCTATCTTTCCTGGGAGCACTCCTGGAAAATGTTGATTGTGTTACTAAATATTATTATATAAAGATTTAAGTAAAGCCCAAATTTTGTCTAGTGATCCGTATAACTTCACATAATTAAGGTTTAGCCACAACACCCTTAATTATGAGAAATTATACATCAAGTCATATTTGGATCACATTAAGGACATTTATTAAGTATAAAAATAAATAAATAAATAAAATTGTCTAGTGATCCGTATAATTTTAAATAATTAAGGTTTAGCCACATCACCCTTAATTATGAAAAATTATATATTAAGTCGGTAAGGATCACATAAAGGACATTTACAAAATCAAAATTTATGTCTAGTGAACCGTTTAATTTTAAATAATTAAAGTTTGGTCATAGCACCCTTAATTATGCAAAATTATACATTAAGTTGGCTGAGGATCACATGAAAGACATTTATTAAGAGCATAAATATTTAAAAATTTGTGATTTAATGTCTTAGTGATTCGTATAATTTTAATTTATTAAAGAATATCTATAACATCTTTAATTGAATTAAAATTATACATTAATTTTTAATCACATTTAGTTATAACAGACATAAATTACATAAAATTATTCATCATTTTGATAATACTTTGAAAAGAATAATTATGAAGAATAAATATTTTATGCATAAAGAATTTAATATCCTAGTGATTCGTATGATTTTAATTAATTGAAGAGTAGTCACATCATCTTTGATTGAATTAAAATTATACATAAATTATGAGGATCACATTTGATTATAAGGGATATAAATTGTAATAAATTATATTTAAACATTGAAATTTATCCCACAAGAAATTTCGTTATGTTAAATATAATTAATTAGGATACAATATTGAATTATTTTCTTAATTTGTCCACATAGATTAAGATTGAATATAATTCAATAGTTATTAAGTTGTATGAATCTAATTGAATTAAAAATTCAGTCCACAGACAATTTTTATGTCAGTGATTCATATGAAGATCATGATTTACATGGGTAAAACATGACATATGGTTTATTGCTTCATTTAATAACATTAGCATGTATTCATTAATTTTGCAGCATATTGCTATTACTCTGATATTAATTTCTTGAGAATGACTTGATTAGTGGGAGCGATCAAATTCAGAATATTGATCATTATGATGTTCATTCATCCACACAAGTTATATGTATTGATTGTTATTCACAACATCATCAAATTAAAATGTGTGTTGTGAAATCAATCATATAAATTCCAAAAATTGTTGGCCATGATCTCGTAGTTCTTAATGCTCGTAAAAATATTGAATGATAAAAGAATTCAATAGCAAGTAATGAAGTCTGAAAGTTGGTTCAATTGTTATTCATTTTTAGATGAGGTACCTTCAAGGGACCAAAGATTATATACTTATGTTCAGACGAACTGAGAATTTGGAAGTAATTGGCTACTCTGATTCAGACTACGCTGGCTGCATTGATTCACGAAAATCCACTTCCGGATATATTTTTATGCTAGCTGGTGGAGCTGTATCTTGGATAAGTGCAAAGCACACATTGACTGCTACTTTCACTATGCATGGAAGCTGAGTTTGTAGCTTGTTTTGAGGCAACCTCACATGGTGTATGGTTGAAGAGTTTCATTTCGAGGCTTAGAATTATGGATTCTATATCTAGGCCATTAAGAATATATTGTGACAATTCAGCTGCTGTTTTTATGGCTAAAAATAACAAAAGTGGTAGTCGAAGCAAGCACATCGACATTAAGTATTTAGCCATACGAGAACGTGTTAAAGATAAGAAGTTACTTATCGAACACATTAGCACTGAATTGATGATTGCAGATCCTTTGACTAAAGGCATGCCACCATTGAAATTTAAGGATCATATAGAAAGAATGGGACTTGGGTCCTTTATGTAACTTTGTTGTAAGAACAAATTAATGAAACTATGATGTGATAGTTTCTCATATTTATTGTGCACACATTCATTGATTTGAGATATATCAATAAAGTTGGACCTCGAATAAACATAATGTTTATTCATTAAGTTATACAGATTGAGAGATATAATACATTGTAATACATGAAAGATAATAATCGTTTTTTTAGATGAACTATCTCCATGATTCATGTATTTTATTTTCTCTTATGGTGAATTAGAGATATATGTGTCAAGTGAAAGAATGTAAGAAAAACGTGACACATATTAAAAGAAGTAGCGTGTACAAATTGATATTGGCGACGGCCAAGAAAATTTAGATGCGTACACGATTATTCTTTTGACTCTCGGCTCCTGCATTAACTCATTGATGGTAAGAGACGCCTATATATACAAGCGTTTGAGGTCCCTAAACATACAATCTCATACAGAATAATACATCATCTATAGAGAGATTGGAGTGCTTAGAAGGCTTCAATCGGAGGAAAATCAGAATACTTAAAGATGATTCAATGGTTGGAGGTAATGTTCGATCTAGCTTCCGCATATTTGATTATCATGTTTATATATGTTCAGAAACATGATTTAGAGAAAAACTGTAACACTGATTTCCTGCGATATTATATTGATTCATAGTTTCACACAATAATAGCACGGATTGATATTTATTACACACAACTCTTTCCCAACACAACATTAATGCTTTGATTTGGAGGTTGGGAGCATTTCTGAAGTTACAATTCGATTCTCCGTACTTTAATTTCTGGTGAAGAATCCCAAATGCAAACAATAGAAAGGCTACCGATTCAAAGAAATTTATGGCATATCTTTTTTATTAACTCCTGACGATCTACTAGTGTCACTTTCAACACTTTTTCTTGCTTACATTAGAAGTAACAACAACCCTCACATATTTGTTTTCGAATGATCAATTGAACATGTTGTAATAAAAACACGAGTGTGTTGCTCTAGACGTAACACAGATTGTAGCCGTGCTAGAGATCATGAGTTAAAAGCTAGTCAAGTTGTAGGATTATTTGGCTGCTGTTGCATGGGGTATCTGATTGCGGATGCCAGGATCCTCTGCTGTTCAATCTGAAACAGTTCATGCAGTTTGCTCTTGAGGTAGCAGTACTCGTGTTCCAAAATCTCCAATGCTTTTAAACACCTGGTGTAGTTTAACATGGGAGAAACCAAATTAGAGCAATGTGTTAGTTTTTCATCATACTTGTGATAATCTTTTCTAAATGAAAAGATTTTGGAAGAAGAGGGAAACAACCCACCCGGGCCTGCTATTTTGCTGGGAAATAACGCGAAAGGCGACGCACACATTTCGAACTCTTTGCGCACCAACGCTGGAACTACTCCCGATCAGCTGATTCAAGTGGATTCCTACTTTGTTGTAATCCAACAACTCTCTATCCACCCTTAAAACGCAGACACAAAAAAAAAAAAAAAAAACCATAATTCGCATAAAACCCTCATTCAAGAAAGAGCTTTTGATCAAATTACGGCAAGGAAATACGTACAGAAGCTGATCTCTGAGGTTTCTCAAGAGTTTCTCGGTCTCGTGAAAGTATATGTTAACCACCTCGGAAACGAAGTTCGGAGACGATTCGTCTTGCAGCTGTTGCAACTGCAAGAACTGCTCGTCCAACACTCCCTAACATAACATCAAATAAAACACGTACACCCATTTAACTTGTGCTTAAAACATTTTGAATACACACACCCACCCAAGAAAGAGTAGATTTAGATGAGTTAAAAAGGAAAATGGACCTGGTGGAAGAGTAGATTGAGCAGCCGATTCATGTCGGCCCGCAATAGCTCCTCATTGAGACCCAACATCCACAGAGGTAGACCCGTTTTGTCTGGTTCCTAAATCTCGAATCCCGCAAGGCTGTTTACACAGAACAAATCGAAGATGAAAGAAAACAGAGTTCACAATTAAGTTTTCATTCTTCTTTTCACCTTTTTCTCGAGGTTTATTAACGGAGGATTTTGGCCTTACTCCGCTTGTTCACGAGATGGTCATGGGAATGGAATTGAAGGGGCAGTTAAAGAAAGAAATTTAAAGAGTGGCAGTGGATTAGACCACCCAGTAAATGACTTAATTTCTATAATAATTGACTTAATATAACTAAAATTAAAATAAAATACTAAAAACATAATTTTTACATTTAATTTTATACTAAACTCTTTTATCTATACTGTATATAAATGTTAATGTATTTAGTCATCCGACTTTGTGACATTAATTTAGTTTTACGAGAATACCTTGTTCATTTAGATGAGTAAATTTTTATGACATTAATTTAGTTTTACGAGAATACCTTTTTCATTTAGATGAGTAAATTTTTTCATATAATTTACTAGTAACTGCAATATCTAATTCACTTAAAAAATTCAAAAATTCAAATATAATCTTTACAAATAATATATTTAATATAATTACTTTATCTTTATCCAAATAATAATTAAAAATTATAACAAAATTTTATGAATAAACTCGATCTGTTTATAATCTCATGATTCATGTACATAATAGTCATTATTTTACACACATATCATATATGGTTCACCGGCAAATATAAAGATTCAAAGTTGATCGCGACACTTCATCACACGTTTTAGAATCTTGAATAATGAATATCACCCACACAAGTGGTGAAAAATATTCTATATTTTATTATTTATCTTTGCTAAATGAAAAGTATTGAGAAATTGAGCTCCCAACTTCCCGAAAATGGAAATGAATATTATTGTGGAAAAAATGTTTTCAAAATTACAGTACAGAGCTCCTAACTAATCTATTTATACTACGTAATCCTTGAACTAAGTTGTTATAAGGTAAAACACGTTTTAACACTCCCCCTCAAGCATGGAAAAGATCAAGTATTCCAAGCTTGCACAACAGGTGTTGATGTTGACTCTTGCTCAATGCTTTTGTGAACAAATTCGCTGGTTGTTGATTTGTAGGCATGTAAGATGTCTCAATTAGCTTGTCCCAAATTTTCTCCCAAATTAGATGACAATCAATTTCTATGTGCTTTGTTCTTTCGAGATATAATGGATTAGCCGCAATATGTAATGCTGCCACGTTGTCACAGTACATCTTCACAGGCAGCTTCAATTTCATTCCCATATCTCTTAGAATTTCAACAATCCAAACCACTTCACAAATTGTGTTTGCCATTGCTTGTACTCGGCCTCTGCTGAGGATCTTGAAACCGTGGGTTGTTTCTTGGTCTTCCAAGATATCAGAGATTCACCTAATTTAATACAATAACCAGTTACCGATCTTCTGCTCATGGGACATATGCCCCAATCAGAATCACAAAATGCTGTTAATGAGAGTGAGCTCTGCGAAGAAAGCAAGATTCCCTGTCTGGGTGTGCCTTTCAAGTACTTTAAAACTCTTACAGCCGCTTCCATGTGAGATGTTTTTGGGTTATGCATGAATTGACTCAATAGTTGTACTGCAAAACATATGTCCGGGCGTGTGACTGTAAGATATATCAACCTCCCAATTAATCTACGGTAAGAACAAGGATCATCAAGTAGGGGATCAAGTGAACTCTTCTGTCCAATGCTGTCATCATATTTTTTTGTAGTTAGCTTCAGATTCTGTTCCATAGGTGTGTCAAAAAACTTGGCACCAGCAAGCCCTGCTTCTGAGATGAGTTCCAAGGCATATTTCCTTTGATTCAAACAGATTCCAACCTTCGATCTAGCAACTTCAATTCCCAGAAAATACTTTAAGGTTCCCAAGTCTTTGATCTTTATTTTCGGATGCAAATACTCTTTTAGACTTGAGATTGAAGGCTCATGATTCCCTGTTATAACTATATCATCAACATAAACCAATAAAATGGTTATGAAGTCATGTTCCTGTTTCACAAATAAGGAATGATCATGTAGTGATTGTTTAAAACTAGCAAGTCTCATGTATTGAGAAAACTTCATGTTCCATTGTCTCGAAGCTTGCTTGAGACCATATAAAGATTTTGTTAGTCGGCATACTAACTCCCCCTCACTTCGAATGCGAGTAGTGATCTCCCCCTCACTTCGAAAGTGAGTAGAGGCCTCCTTTAGACGTGGAAGACCCTCAGGCAAAGCCATGTAAATTTCCTCGTCGAGGTCCCCTTGGAGAAAGGTATTTGTCACATCCATTTGATATAGAGGCCACTGACAGATAGCAGCAACACTAAGCAAACAACGGACAGTGGTAATTTTAGCCACCGGGGAAAATGTATCATGGTAATCGATCCCATGAAGTTGGGTATATCCTTTGACAACAAGGCTTGCTTTAAAACGGTCAATACGTCCATCAGCATGATATTTAACCTTATATACCCATTTTTTGCCAATAGGAAGTTTACTAGGAGGTAACTGAACAAGATCCCAGGTGTGATTGGCATCCAATGCCGCTAATTCTTGAGCCATAGCCTCTTGCCAACGGGAATCAAGGACTGCTTCTTGGTAGGTAAGTGGTTCCTTGATGGACGAAATGTTGGACAGAAAAGCTCTATAGGAAGGAGATATGTTAGAGTAACTAACATAATTGGCAATGGAATTAGAGAGGAATGCATGTGTTGTGAGGAAGAACAAACAAAGTCTTGAGTCCAAATGGGAGGACGAGACTCTCGGGATGAACGTCGGATATGTGGTGTTAGGGGAGCAGATTGGGAATGGATTTGTTCAGGGAAAAAGGAAGAAGGACAAACGTCCGCATCAGGAGACAAGGCTGGCAAGGAATTAAAAATGGATGCAGGAGCAGGGGTGTGAGAAAATGGAAAAATTGATTCATGAAAGGTGATATCACGAGAAATAAAGATTTTGTGAGTGGTAAGATCTTGAACTCGATATCCTTTTTGAGTGGATGAGTAGCCTAGGAAGACACAGGCAGTTGCTCGAGGAGCAAACTTGTCACCACGTGGCAACACCGAGGCATAACACAAGCAACCTAGCACCTACAAATGAGAATAGGAAGGTGGGCAATGAAATAATTCCTCACAAGGAGAATGATTTTCAAGAAGAGAGGTAAGGGTACGATTAATAAGATATACTGCTGTGAGAACACAATCACCCTAATATTTGTGTGGGAGGGAAGCCTGAAGTTTCAAGGCACGAGCCACTTCCAGAATATGCCTATGTTTTCGGTCTACAAGGCCATTCTGTTGTGGAGTGTAAGGACAAGAAGATTGGTGAATAATGCCTAATGAGTTGAGAAGGGTAGTGCATTCAGCCTGGAAAAATTCAGTGCCATTGTCAGTCCGAATGAACTTGACAGAGGCAGAGAATTTGTTTTGAATGAGAAGCAAAAAATCTCTGAAAGTAGGGAACACATCAAGCTTGGAATGGAGGAGATAAACCCAAGTGGCTCTTGAGAAATCGTCCACTATGGTGAGAAAATAACGCTCTCCATTGTACGTTGGTGTGTTATATGGCCCCCATATATCCAAGTGAAGTAGTTGGAAAGTATGGGTGGATTTTGAATTCTCTCTTGGAAGGAAAAGGCAGTCTAGTTTGCTTAGACTTTGGACAAATACCACAGTGAGGCATATTAAATTCATGGGACAAAAAAGAAAGCAATTTCATTCGAGATATTGAAATGTGTCCAAGTCTTTGGTGCCAAAGAGTTTCATTATTTTCATGACAAACATGATTATTTACAGCTGAAAATAAAGATGGACATAAAGGTACAGAGGAATGCAAAGAGCAGAAATGGCGATGTTTATCCTTGGAGTGAATGCTTGAGTTGTCTAGGTGATATAGGCCATTTCTTTCTTTACCAATCCCCATTATTGTCCCAGTGGAGAGGTCTTGAAACACACAAAAATTGGGATAGAAAGTGACACAGCAGTGATGGTGTTTTGTAAATTGGGAAACTGATAAAAGATTATGCTGGAAATCAGGGACAAAAAGGACATGGTCAAGGGTGATGGTATTGTTTATGTCAACCGGTCCTACATGAGTGATTGTGGTGGTATGACCATTGGGCAGTTGAATGGATCCCATGGCATCAGCATATGGCAAAGAATTACGCAACATGGTGTGATGACCAACCATATGATCGTTGGCCCCTGTATCAATAATCCAACTAGAGCCAGAATAGGAGCTGTTACCTGCCATGTTAGCCGAAGCCACACCTAACTCGTCTGCTGGTTGGTCCTTTTCAAGCATCTTGAGTATAGCTGCATATTGTGCTGGAGTGAAGAAACTTCCGATGTTAGAAGGTATGTCAACTTGATCCACCATGGCTTGTGGAGTCACTGAAACATTGGCTCTCACCATTGGTTTTTCTTTGTCATACCAATCCTTAGTGTGTTTTTGATTCATTCCTCTATTTGGACCCCTATACAATCGATGGCCAGGAGGATAACCAACCAATTTGAAACAAACTTCTTTATTATGTCGAAGCATATTGCAATGTTCGCAGCGAATATTACCACGCCTTTTATCTTGTGCAGAAAAAAAACCAGAGGAAGGAATCACCGATTGAGATGGCATAGGACAATATACTTATGTGGGATTCTTCTTGATAGATAATAGCAAATGCTTGGGCGACAGTGGGAAGGGGAGTCATCATTAAAATTTGACTATGAATGTGAACATAGCTATCATTCAACCCCATTAGAAATTGGAGGAGTTTGTGCTGTTGAATATATTCCACATATTTCTTTGCTGCTTCACAAGAGCATGTTGGCAAGGCAACTAATGACCCGAATTCATCCCACAATTGCCTCAGCTTCGAATAGTAGACAGAGATAGAGTTGTTACCTTGCACTAATTTTCCGATCTCCCTATGTAATGTGAAAATTCTCGAACCATTCACCTTGTCGAACTGTTCACGTAAATCTTCCCAAACAGCGGCTGCATCAGTGGAGTATACAATGCCCCCAAATATTTCCTTCGATACACTGTTCATTAACCATGAAAGCACAATAGCATTGCATCGCTCCCACTGTAAAATAGTATTGGCTCCAGGTGCAGGCCGAGAGCAACTACCATCAATGAAGGCTAATTTATTTTTGGCGCGTAATGCGATAACCATCGCGCGGCTCCAGATTCCATAATTGTCAGTGCCGATAAGCTGCTCATTGATCAAATTAAGACCATGAGTATCAGATGGATTCACGTAGAGAAAATCATATGGATCAGTTGGAATGGTGTGCACTCCCCATGGTGAAGTAGAAGTAGAAGCCATTACGAAGAAAATTGGGAGTAGAATCGGAAGAAAAAACCAATCGATACACTTCGATTGATTGGTAAAATCAGGAGAATGAAGCTCGAGCGGAAGATCCCAAAACTTGGCAGTTACATTGCTCTGATACCATATTGAGAAATGAAGCTCCCAACTTCCCGGAAATGAAAATGAATATTATTGTGGAAAAAATGTTTTCAAAAATTACAGTACAGAGCTCCTAACTAATCTATTTATATTACCTAATCCTTAAACTAAGTTGTTATAAGGTAAAACAAGTTTTAACAAAAAGTTAAAATCTCTCATTTGAATATATTTTTATTTTAATAGAAGAACAGATTTTGATTTAATTTAAATATCCCTCATTTAAATTCACGTTCAAAACGATAGTATAGAAAGTTACTGCGCGTGGTTGAAATCGAGATGAATGTGGGGAATCTACAAGACCAGAGCTGGTATTTAGTCCTTCCAACATTAGTGGCAGCTACTTCGGATAGGATGTCATTCAATTATATATTATTTCATCCAAAATTTTATGATACGATCTCACGAATCAATTTTATGAGACATATTTTTTATTTATGTCATTCATAAAAAAATATTATTTATTATTGTAAATCACATAAACCTTACTATATTTATTATTATTATTTTGTGGAAATGTCGTCCAATTATTTTAGTTATGTATTCCATATTTTATATGCTTGAATGGTACACTTTTTGTTAGGCAAAAACTTGTGTGAGACGGTCTCATGGATCGTATTTTGTGAGACGGATCTCTTATTTGGGTCATCCATGAAAAAATATTGCTATTTATGCTAAGATTATTAATTTTTATTGTGAATATCGGTAGATTGACCCGTCTCACAGATAAACATTCGTGAGACCGTCTCACAAGAGACCTACTCTTTTTCCTATATTGCACTATCATATTGATCTTTATAATCTATAAAATTCAGTAATTGGTAAAAATTTGCAATTTTCGTTTGATTTCAAAAATCTTGTATCTTCTAATCGGAACCAACAGTGACCAAGATTATCATAAATTTGTTCTATCCCTTCTTCTTAATGTTCCCTTGGTGGTAGAATGAGTGAGACTAGTTCGTTATTTTTAATTGTTAGTTTTTTTTTTTGACGTGATGTTGATGATTTTCCATTGAAAAAATGTCTAAATTCGTCAAAAATTGAAATATACATATCTAAAATCGAAATTTGACAACACAAAGTAATTTTCTCATTTATTCTCAAATTTGAAATAGTCATTCTGTTTGAGCTCGATGTAATCAACGTGGATCCAAACAAGCTCCAATTCATTACTAGAGCAAGTTAAAGCTTGACGGTAATTTTTTTAAATGCCTCACTCATTTTGAAAACGACAATGGATAATAATTAAATTGATTATATACAAATGTTTTAATAATTGAAGCTAAAAGTTTCATAATATAAAATTATAAAAAAAAAATTGGTGATATATAGAGTAGCCACTGAGCTAAGGTTGGCGTGCATTTAGGCAGCAACCTGGCTGCAGGAATGCGCGGCGGTAATGCCTGCCAGTGCCTGACTCCCATCCCTCCCGACAAGTGCCTGTGCATGCAGCCATTGCCCATTCCTTCTCTCGTGCACATTGTTGATCCTAAATTTACTCACCACTCAGACTTTTCCTTCACATTCTTTATATATATATACATATGCAGCATTGTTTTGTCCGGTATTATTATTTTATAATATACAATGCTAGGCCTTTCAGCGTCGAAGTTTGAGCACAGGTTTCAGGCGCCTGGTGAAACAAAGGACTGGTAATGATTTTTGACATTGCGTGAGAATCCATATTAGTTGCTCTTTGCATAAACTCCGACTCAGTACAATAACTTGGAAAATCACGTTGATCAAGGAAATCGCAATGAACAACACATCTACGAGAAACTCGTTCGAAAATATATTGATGATGAGAATCGAATTAATGATCATTGACCAAATGAAATTTCTTTAACCTTTGTTGTAAGGTGGTTGGATATCGAGTTCAAGATTGTATAGTATTTGTTACGAGCTGATAAATATTTCATTACATTATGGATGTGCTATATATGAAGTTGACTAACGTTAATGAGATGTGTGTAAAAATTTTATTGAGATATTATAACAATTTCTTTAGGAGCTACTAGCAGCACGTAACGAACAAAAAGTCGGTGTGTCGAAAAAAGTAGGACGCCGTTTGCCTAAGGATGGACTGATTCAAAAGCCAATCTTTGCTTGTGGTTTGTGGTGGGCAACTTGACATGGGAGGCTAACCCAATGGCCTGAAGAAACCAAACCACGTACCAAGTCATATCGATTTGCCACCATTCAAGCCCATGCATCGCGGAATACTCGAAGGCGTGGTGATTATTATGCCAACCCTCGCCAAACGCAAGCAATGCTACCCACCTAACAATTCAGAAATGGAGATGATCAATTGTTTCCAAGAATATTAATCTCCGGTTCCTGACTTTAAAGAATAGATAGACGTACCAGTTATTTCGAGAGAGATCTCTCGTATTCCAGGCTTGTTTTCCCCAAACATGGCAAGCCGAGTTCACCAGCCAAGTGATGTGGTACACCCATACGATTCTCACACCCTGCCATACGAGAAATACGATTATGACATTTTTTTAAATTAGTATATATATTAAAGTTGCGATTAATTTTTTATATGATTATATCAATAATCCTATGAATATCATATTACATTAGTATATTTTAAATCCGGAGAAATGATACATGAAAAACCTATTTTAAAAAATTATAAAACATGAATAAAAATCAAATAATTTAAAATATTATTTAATATCTTTCATTTGATTTTATCCTTGTTGTAGAATATTTTTATTCAATTTATTAATTTTTGTTTTTAGAAAATATATAATATTTAAACTGAATTAAAATAACATACATGTGAAATACTAATAATTTAAATTTTCAATAAAAATCACGATCTCAATTTTATAAATACAAACTAAAAATAAGATTGTTTATTGATAGGCTCTTAATAGTTTATACTTTTGTTGTCATATTTTTCTTCGTTTCTGCTTTCTACGTGCTTAATTGATACACTTTTGTGTTATTTTGTTGTAGGAAGAATTTTTCTGCTCATGAGATAAATATGGGCTAAAAAAAGTGATTTTATATCACAATTAAAGTTGTCAATATGAAGCTTGGGGAGGACTTGAAGCAGAAAAATTTTAGAAATGGACTTTTTCACAAGATGCAATCACGTTTTGTGACTACTCTTCATCTGCCGACACAACTGAGTTCGAATTTCGAAAACTGTAAAGATAATATCATATTTTAGACTCCTAATTATGGTTTTTGATTTGTGAAAAATAATTGGAGAAAGAATTTTCTTGTTGACAGAAATAAAGATAAGATATAGTTTTATTTCATAAAAGCTTTATCATATCTTTCTTTGGTAGTATTTTGTCTACATTAGGATTTCTTTAATTTTGGTAGGTTTTTCTCCTTAATCCAATAAGCACTACACGTACAAAACAAGAAGGAGGCACACAACTGATAAAATATAATTCTCTCTTTTCCATCCACCTCTTCAACATGAAGAACAAAAAGAAGACAATAGAATTTCTCTTCTCTCCACAATTATAGGCTAAATTTTTTTTCCTAATTCAATGGATATTTTTACTATTTCAATTTATCAATATGAGGTTTTTTGCTCTTCAATTTAATATTCTTGTTTGTTCAAGTATTTGTTGGTTTATGATTTATTTATATGAAAGTAATATGTCAGTTAATATGACAATTTAATTCGATATATAATTTTCTGCCGCTACCAATGAATTCAGTAATCCGTAATTGTCATAAACGATTAGTACCTAAGTAACACTAAATTAGGTGTGTTGTGCTATCATAACATATTTAATCTAAATAAATCGATGAAACTGAATTTATCAATCACAACTATCTCGGTTGTTAGATTTTATAATTAACTGTTTTCACAAAACGAAAAGTGCTATTTTTAATTAATATGGAACAGTATCGTGCCCAGTTAATTATTAATAAGTTTTGACTGGATGCTGTGTTTAGTCAATTAAATCATGAAAACAAAAAGATTTTAGCAACTATTCCTATAATTCTAAGTTTAATTACTTGTAACTGCATGAATAAATAATATGTTAGCTGATGAACAATGATACAATTGAATAGTGAAAATCCCATTGAATCAGAATTTGGTAATTTAATTCTCATTTGGATTTATTATTTTTTTATTGGCTTCTAATTTAGTTTTAATATTTTATTTTTTGTTCTTTATTTGTCCTCAAAAGAAATCGTCTACCGTTCTCTGAGAATTCGACCCTAATCACCAATACACTCATTTTACTTAGAGAGTAAGAATTTAAGTTTGGTGGCTCAACAACAGCACAACATTTATTATAGACAAATGATAAAGTTGTAACTCCTAAATTAAAATTGATAAATCAAAGTAGTATGTTATTGCTTATCCATCATGATTTCACTTCCTATAAAATTAGTTTAATAGTCATAGTATGATTTATCCACATATAATCGCATCTCACTAAGTAAACGCAACATTCATTATATGCAATAAATGTAAACGAACCAAGCCGTTCGTAGCTACTCGAAGCTCGAATCGATAAAAAGATTGTTCAAGATCGTTCGTTAAGCTTCCCAAGCTGAGCTCGAGATTCACGATGTTCGGCTCGTAAGCTCCATGTTCCCGAGTTCGAGCTCGAGCTCAGCTAGTTTTTTGGGTTAGCTTATTGGTCATGAGTTTTTGTATCACATTTCTATTTTAGTGAAATGTAACATATTGAAATACTATAAATTAGAACCATACCCCTTAATTACTCATATATTAGTTAAATTTTTGGCTAACAATATTCGACGAGCTGTAAAACGATTTTGTTTAACAAACTCAAAAATGAACTTATTTAATGAGCTCGAAAACGAGTACGCCTCATGAGCCGAGCTTGAGCCATATTCGTTAAAAATGATAAACGAGAACCGAGCTCAAGCTATTCACGAGCTTAGTAATTTTCAAACGAGTCGGATTCAAACCTATATAAATTCTAAACAAGCCGAGATCGAGCTTGATAGTATTAGATTTAACTCTTTATATCCCTAGATAAAATTTTCTTAATTAAGAGAGAAGGGGATCTCGTTTCAACAAAATCCACTAGGCCCCATTTTGCGATTTTGGACCCTTTCAGAACTACTAGTTCTGGCCTCTAATATTTGAAATTACAAGGCTCAAAAAAGTCAAATGGTCCACCTTGCCAAACAAGTACACTCTCACACCCACCATGAAACCCATGTTAGTATTGATTGCCCCACTTATCCAAAAAAATGAACGGTATATCCACAATCTCAACTGGGATGAGCCGATAATGGTAACTCATATAACACCAAAATCTCAATTTTATGTCAAGTACTTGTTTCAAGAATCATCTTTAACAAAAACTCTTCCCAGGAAAACTCCAAAAACAATTGGGGTCATTTAGAACACATTTGAAATTCAACGGTAAGAAACTCCGCCCCCCCCAGCCCATTTGACAAAATATAGTAATTAGAGTGCCACTTACCATTCCCCACACAATGTAAGGGAACCCTCCGAGGGCATATAGTAGAGCCCCAAGAGCCACCGGATGAATAACATAAGTTCTTTGAAGAAACTTGTAAAAGGGTTGTTTCTCCAAATCACCAACATTGCTGGGATTCCCACACTGCAAAAATATACCCATTAGCACTTGCAAATTTGTGGACACGTTTGTTTATATTCAAACAAGTGGAATACTAAAATACCCTTTCAGTTATACTGTCGGTGTCAAAAAGCCAACTCATGTGACTGAACCAGAATCCTTCGAGGGGGCTGTGAGGGTCTTTATCTGTGTCACAGAACTGGTGGTGGTACCTATGTGTGCTCACCCAGTCAATTGGATTTCCCTACAAAAACCAAAGCGCAAATCTTTATGCGAAATCTTGGTTTTGTTGTTACTGTACCAGGCAAAAGAATCCAACCTGAAGGGCTTGAACACCACAGTATGCGAAGAAGTATTCCAGCCATTTGGGAAGCTTGAAACTCTGGTGAGAAAGATTTCTGTGGAAAGAAAGAGTGATGCCCAAAAGGCCGGAGATGAAATACAATCCCACGGCAACGGAAAATGCTCCCCAATTGAATGTGAATGGAGCGGCGATACACAACGAATGCATAGCCACAACCACCCCAACCGTGGCCACATCCAAAGAATTCCACTTTCTGCCCCGATAAATGTTCTTCCTCCTCTTCACGACAACATCAGAGAGCAAAATTCTCCCAAAGCTGGAGTCTTTTTCATTTCCCGGAACTGGAATTGATGCTGCACTGAAGATTGTCCAAACCCTTTTGTTTTTTCCGTTTTGCCTTGTAAATACACCGTGAATTAGAGAATAGTTTGTGTTTCTTATGGCTGTAGCGTGATGCAGCGAATCTTTATGCTTTTGTGTGATTGTTTGGGAATTGGGCTTGGCTTGTTTGATGCTATGGTGGCGAAGGGGGCCAAATGGGAAGAGTTTTGCCTTAGGCGGCGGTGATGCAATGAGAGCCATTTTTCTTGGCTTGTTCTTCTGTTTTTTGTGTTGGTACTTTATACACTAAATTTCGTGGGATTATGATTTTTTTTTTTGTTCTCGTAGATTCATGTGGTGGATTTGATGTTTGCCAAACCTTTTATGGACGGAAAAAAAGACAATTAAAATTTCAAAGGGAGTTGAGTTAAAAAGGCGGTTGCTTATCCGAATAATAATAATAATAATAATAATAATAAGGCGGTAGCAGGTTTTGTGGGGTTGAATTTGGGATTTTGCATGTAGCTGGTGAAAGGCTGGTGATGTAAATGTCAACATTTTTGGGGATTTTATTTGGGTTCACACAAGATATATGCAATTCACGCCTTTTGTCCATTTCTGTTTGCTTGGAGATATCTGGGAGTGCCAAGTTTGTGTTGTGTGGTTGCGTGTATATCTCTATGAACCTCATCTTCTTTATCTAAAACCTCACTTCCCGAACATCTGTGCATTGCCTGATAAATGGCTGCGACAGCTGCTACTAGTGCTTCTCCGTTTAATTCTTCCAACCAAATTGTATCAACCTCTAGTACTTCTTCAGGTACCCTTCTTTTGAAATAATAATGATTTCTATGTAATTTTGATTCGTTTTCTGAAGGAAAAAAGCATATTAGCTAGTCTGTTGGTAATTTTAATCGCTTGGATTGGAATTAGATCAAGATCTTAGTGAATGGGATTCATGGAAATGTATCGATTACAAGTGAGTTGGACTGTTGTTTTTTTATTTTAAAAAACCTTCATATTCAGGGAGTGCTTATCGTGAACATCTAACTTTATCTAATGCAAATTTTCTTGTAGCCACTAGTTTTTGGTGGAGTTCTTGCCAATAAATTATCCAATTAAAAGAAGATTAATTAAGATTAGAGGGGAAGCTGCTGCTGTTGCTGCGGCTCTGGTTGCAGATGCTCCCGTTGTGGAGTTTAAAGAGTAAGTCTTGAGTTTTGTTCAACTCTTTATCTGCCATTTGTGTCCGTGAAGTCTGATGGTATAGTTTCTTGAATGCTGTTTTATAGTTATGTGCTTCCTAGATGGGCCGACTTTGATCTCGGAAGAGCTCCAGTCTACTGGAAAACCATGAACGGCCTTCCCCCTAACGCCGAGTGTAAAATGTATTGCTTTCAACTTGGTTTCCTCTATATTCTGTTCATTTGTATGATTTCTTTAGAAAATTAACAGGGAGAAAGACTAAAGTGATTCTATAATCCTATGGCAACCACACTTGCTCCCAACGAAGACTACGGAATTGCTTTTAATGGTAATCTATCACGCTCCGTCCAAACTTGGTTCAGTAGACTTTATTGTTTTTATCACCTCTTCTCTGCGTTTCTGAAATTTGGTCTTGAATCACGAACAACAGCAACAAAACGATCTAGTCGAGGCAAGGAAAATCCTTTCTCCGCAAGACGAAATTGCCCGTATTAAAGTGCTATACGTTTCAGGCAATCGTCCCCAAGGTACAACGACTTTAAGTCAAAACTTTGCAGCACGACAAAGCCTTGATATCGGCGAACAAAGATATGCAATTGCTTTCAAGTATAAGAACCGAAATTATGCAGCAAAATGTCAAGCAGGTATGCAACAAAACAAAATGATTCCGCAGCCTTTGAATATGGTTTGAGGGATTATTTATAGATGATCACCGGTTGCATTGAGGAGACACGTTTCTCCAGACTGGATGCGTAGAAGAGACACATTTCTAGTCAAAGGACACACGGTTTGGTGGAAAAGCAGCCTGGAGCAGGTGCAGACATAGCCAAGAGACGCACACATTGATTGGTGCTTTCGGAAACAGCGCCTCGCGCGCGGCTGCGCGACATTCCACGCGGCCGCGCGCGACATTCTGTCCGCGCACAGCTCATGCACAACAAGTGGCGCGCGCCTGCGCGAGAATCGGCGCACCGGCGCGCGAGGTTCTGTTCAAATGACCAAAATCCAGAACCAAGCGCGCATACGCGCAAGATGTGGCGCACCTGCGCATCTCTCATCTTGGCACAACAAAATTTAATTCCAAACAAATTTTGTCCAAAAGATTAATATTGGTCAAAGACCACACCACACCTCACCTCACCGTACCGCCCCGCGCCGAGCCGAGCCGGGCGGGCGGGCGCGCGCGTGTGTTTAATACACCGAGACATAGCTCACTAGCGTCTTGCCCCGTCTAAAAATTTCTGGTACCCCTTGGGGCCCAAACCCCTAACTCAAACTTAAAGTTAATAAGGAAGACTTCACTTGTCTACTTTTACAATGTGGGACAACTCCCACTTCCTTTACCCTTCAACAACTCTTCATTATTCATTTATCCAACAATCCCCCACATAAATGAACTTAATGCATGTATGCAGATTTACTAGAAAGCTCTTGTGAATTATTATTGCATTAGGATAGGTAGCTTTTGACTTTGAACCTTCCTTAGTAATATACCATAGGATTTACTAGTTGAGTAGGACACGATGTCTTGAACTAGTCAACCGTTTACGTAAACCAAGTCAAAATAGTATTTACACAATAATAATTCTAACATATTTTTGTTCTCATGTTGTGTCCATTTCGGGCCTGGACCATATCTTAGATTCATAAACGTTTTCCATTGAAGCAGCCATTACTTCTCACTTATATAGGTGATCTCCTATCTAGAGTATCCTGCCATACTCTAGCTCATAGGTATAGGAATCATTAAAAGAAAACTTAACCTCACCACATGTTGCAGGTCTTTTCTACTTGGATTTTGTAGGAATGAGCCTTTAAATATTCCAAGTATTCAAACTAATATTTATAACTTAGTTGTCCCATTGAACCAAGGTCATGGGATCTCCACTTCACAAGGTTGGGTTACCGCTATAAATATTTTATTTTGTGGGTTTTAAGCCCATTCCTCTCAACAGTTTGTACATTTGATCTCTATTTATACCTTTAGTAAACGGATCCGCTAGGTTTTCCTTTGATTTCACATATTCAACAGAAATAACCCCATTCGAGATCAATTGTCTTATGGTATTATGTCTCCGTCTAATGTGACGAGACTTACCATTGTACATACTGCTTTGTGCTCTTCCTATTGCCGATTGACTATCGCAATGAATGTTAATGGAAGGCACTGGCTTATTCCAACAAGGAATATCTTCTAGGAAGTTTCTTAGCCATTCGGCTTCTTCCCCAGCTTTGTCTAATGCTATGAACTCGGATTCCATAGTAGATCGAGCTATACACGTTTGCTTAGACGACTTCCATGACACCGCTCCCCCACCTATTGTGAATACATATCCACTAGTGGACTTGGAGTCTTTTGTGTCAGATATCCAATTGGCATCACAGTATCCTTCTAAAACTGCAGGATATTTTGAATATATTAAACCATAGTTCAATGTATATTTCAAATATCCAAGCACTCTCGTTAAGGCTTTCCAATGATCCTTACTTGGATTACTTGTGAACCTACTTAACTTATTCACTGAATATGCAAGATCTGGACGAGTACAATTAGTCAAGTACATTAGACTACCAATTATCCTTGCATATTCCAGTTGTGAGATGGGTTCTCCTCTATTCTTTGCTAAATGAACACCTAAATCTATAGGAGTTCTAGCAGGTCGAATATTTAAGGTACTGAATCTTTCAAGCACCTTTTCAACATAGTGAGTTTGTGATAAAACTATTCCTTCAGATATTCTAGAGATTTTAATCCCCAAAATGATATCACACAACCCCAAGTCTTTCATATCAAAAGACCTTTTCAACATATTCTTGGCATTTATAATCAACTCATGATTAATTCCCATAATCAACATGTCGTCTACATAAAGACATACAATAACATAAGCATTTGCATCACCTTTAATATAAACGCATTTATCACATTCGTTGATTTTGAAACCATTTGACTTCATTGTATTGTCAAATTTTTCATGCCATTGCTTAGGTGCTTGTTTGAGTCCGTATAGTGACTTGACAAGTTTACACACCTTCTTTTCTTGTCCGGGTATAACAAAGCCTTCGGGTTGTTCCATATAAATTTCTTTTTCTAACTCTCCATTCAAGAATGCTGTCTTTACATCCATTTGGTGAATCTCGAGGTTATGCAACGCAGCAATCGCAATGAGAACACGAATGGATGTAATCCTTGTAACTGGAGAGTATGTGTCAAAGAAGTCATAGCCTTCTTTTTGTTTGAACCCCTTAGCCACCAATCGGGCTTTATATTTATCTATAGATCCATCTTCTTTGTATTTCCTTTTAAGGATCCACTTGCATCCTAAAGGCTTACAACCCGGAGGGAGATCAGTCAACTCCCACGTATGATTATGCATGATGGATTCTATTTCAGAATTTATAGCTTCTTTCCAGAAAGGAGCTTCGGGATTGGATAGAGCTTCTTGAATAGTTCTTGGTTCATCATCTAACATGTAAGTCATAAAGTCAGGACCAAAGGACTTTTCAATTCTTGCTCTCTTTCCACGTCTTGGTTCTTCATTGACTTCTTTAGAATCAATAGTAGATTCATAAGACCGTTTAATGGAACCTTCTTTTCTTTCCTTACAAGGTAAGTTGTTTTCAAAGAATATTGCATTCCTTGATTCCATAATAGTTCCTTCATTAATATCAGGAATCGTTGACTTATGCACCAAAAACCTATATGCACTACTATTATAGGCATATCCAATAAAAATGCAGTCAACGGTTTTGGGTCCAATTTTAACTTGTTTTGGCTTTGGTATCTCTACTTTAGCCAAACACCCCCACACTTTTAGCTATTTATAAGATGGTTTGCGACCCTTCCATAACTCATATGGAGTTTCATCTTTCCCTTTGTGTGGTATTTTATTAAGAATGTGGTTTGCAGATAGTATTGCTTCCCCCCACAAGTTTTGAGGTAAGCCAGAATTTATCAACAATGCATTCATCATCTCCTTAAGAGTACGATTTTTACGTTCTGCAACTCCATTGGATTGAGGTGAGTATGGTGCTGTAGTTTGATGAATTATGCCAGAGTTAGTGCAAAATTCTTCAAATGGAGCGACATACTCTCCACCTCTATCACTTCGAATCATTTTGATCTTTGTACTCAATTGATTCTCAACCTCATTCTTATAATTTTTGAAAGCTTCTATAGCTTCATCTTTACTTTTCAATAAGTAGACGGAACAGAATCTTGTGCAATCATCAATGAATGTTATGAAGTACTTATTCCCACCTCGAGTTTGCATAAACTTTAAATCACATACGTCAGTGTGAATTAAATCAAGTGGATTAGTACTTCTTGTCACAGAATGGAATGGACCTTTGGCCATCTTTGCTTCAACACAAATCTCACACTTATCTTGTGGATTTCTTTTAAATGCAGGTATTACATTCAAGTTCGCAAGTCTTTGTAGTGTGTTGAAGTTAACATGTCCTAATCTTTCATGCCATAAATTAGAACTTTCAAACAAGTAAACAGAATCATTCACTTTATTCTTCGCCTCATGGCGGTAAACATTCATTACATTGAGTTTAAAGAGACCATTATCTTGGTACCCTTTTCTTACAAATGCACCAGCCTTAGTTAGGACAAACTTGTCCGATTCAAACACAAGTTTAAAACCCGCCTTACTCAACAACGATCCAGAAACCAAATTCTTTCGAATGTCTGGCACATGCAGCACATTCAACAATGTCATCTCTTTGCCGGAAGTCATCTTCAATACCACTTTGCCAATTCCTACGACCTCAGACGTCGTAGAGTTTCCCATAAACAATTTTCTATCACTTACAGTAGTGTAGGATGAGAACATTTCCTTATCAGCACATATGTGGCTAGTGGACCCGGTGTCTACCCACCATTCCCTTGGATTATCCACCAAGTTGGTTTCAAAGACAACTGCGGATAGATCAAGTCGTGATAGGTCTATTGGTACATTCCTATCTTCGATGACATTGGTTTGCCTTAGATTCTGATTTTTGTTGTCTTTCTTTGGAAGACGACAGTCCTTGGCCATATGATTTGGCTTGCCACAGTTGTAGCAAGTTCCTTTGAACTTTTTGGCCTGCCCTCGCTTCTCATTTTGAGGACGCTTTCTCTTGTGACTGGTGCTAGATTCTGTTAGATTGGCCTTGGCCTCGGTTTCCATTGTTCTTTTGTATGATTTGGCTTCAGAAGTCCGGCTGTCTTCCTCAATTCGAAGCCTCACAATCAGATCTTCAAGTTTCAACTCCTTGCGCTTGTGCTTAAGGTAGTTCTTGAAGTCTTTCCACATCGGTGGCAATTTCTCAATGATAGCCGCCACTTGAAATGGTTCATTGATTTCCATTCCTTCTGCCAACAAATCATGAATTATAATTTGAATTTGTTGTACCTGGCTTATTACGGATTTGGCGTCCACCATTTTGAAGTCCAGAAATTTGCCAACTACGAACTTCTTGACTCCTGCATCTTCTGTCTTGTACTTTTTCTCCAATGAATCCCACAATTCTTTGGCTGTCTTGACAGAGCAGTAGACACTATAAAGCATGTCGTCAAGTCCGTTTAAGATGTAGTTGCAGCAGAGGAAGTCACTGTGGTTCCATGCATCAACAGCATTCCTTCGTTGCGAATCGGTATCTCCTTCAGATATGACTGGAGGGGACTCTGTTAGGAACCGAGATAGGCTCAATGTGGTCAGATAGAATAGCATTTTCTGTTGCCAACGTTTGAAGTCGGCACCATTGAACTTTGTAGGCTTTTCGCCATGAGCAGGAGCAGTAGGGACGGTAGGCATTGGCGCAGGAACAGTAGGAGGAGTCGACATTCTTCAGAAACGAGAAGAGAACAAATCAAAAATTTCGTCTTGCGATTGTTTTTATCACCTCTTCTCTGCGTTTCTGAAATCTGGTCTTGAATCACGAACAGCAGCAACAAAACGATCTAGTCGAGGCAAGGAAAATCCTTTCTCCGCAAGACGAAATTGCCCGTATTAAAGTGCTATACGTTTCAGGCAATCGTCCCCAAGATACAACGACTTTAAGTCAAAACTTTGCAGCACGACAAAGCCTTGATATCGGCGAACAAAGATATGCAATTGCTTTCAAGTATAAGAACCGAAATTATGCAGCAAAATGTCAAGAAGGTATGCAACAAAACAAAATGATTCCGCAGCCTTTGAATATGGTTTGAGGGATTATTTATAGATGATCACCGGTTGCGTTGAGGAGACACGTTTCTCCAGACCGGATGCGTAGAAGAGACACATTTCTAGTCAAAGGACACACGGTTTGGTGGAAAAGCAGCCTGGAGCAGGTGCAGACATAGCCAAGAGACGCACACATTGATTGGTGCTTTCGGAAACAGCGCCTCGCGCGCGGCTGCGCGACATTCCGCGCGGCCGCGCGCGACATTCTGTCCGCGCACAGCTCATGCACAGCAAGTGGCGCGCGCCTGCGCGAGAATCGGCGCACCGGCGCGCGATGTTCTGTTCAAATGACCAAAATCCAGAACCAAGCGCGCATACGCGCAAGATGTGGCGCACATCTCTGTTCCGAAGGCCTTCCTTATCTCTCATATTGGCACAACAAAATTTAATTCTAAACAAATTTTGTCCAAAAAGATTAATATCGGTCAAAGACCTCACCTCACCTCACCGCGCCGAGCCGGCCGGGCGCGCGCGTGTGTTTAATACACCGAGACATAGCTCACTAGCGTCTTCCCCCGTCTAAAAACTTCTGGTACCCCTTGGGGCCCAAACCCCTAACTCAAACTTAGAGTTAATAAGGAAGACTTCACTTGTCTACTTTTACAATGTGGTACAACTCCCACTTCCTTTACCCTTCAACAACTCTTCATTATTCATTTATCCAACATTTATTACATGTCAACTGAATCAATTTTGTTGAAATACAAATTCACTTATTGATGTCTTATGTGCCCGTATACATACGCTTGTGCATGGTGCAACTATTTTCACTCAATTGTTTATCTTGAATTGTGCTGTACGTTTGCACGTTTGGTGGCGTTCTGCTAATTGATACATTCTGTAGGAGGGTTCAATCACCCCATCATGTGTGGCAGTGAGCCACGAGTAATGCTCCAGAAAGTAAGGAAAAGCCGATCTTCCTTTCTACACAATCCAAATATGCCTCGCAAAGCATGGTATACCCCTTGCACAAATTCATTCTAGTTTATAGATTGCCCCGTATTTCATCCCCTTAACGTTCTCTATTTCTCAGCATTAAGTTTAATATTTTCATTTACCAACGGAGTCGACTGTCCCGGTCCCTACAAGCTACAATTTCAAGTGCCAAAGTCTTGGCGGAATAGACCAGCTTACTTTTTCACCGAGGTACAAACCGGTCTTCATCTTGTCATCTTGTTTAGCACGTATTTCCCTGCATTACCAACTATTTCCTCTTAAACATTTAATTTTCGGATGCAGGGTCTAGCCAAGGAGCTGAGTAAAGAAGGTGCATGTGACAAAGCAATATTTCCTGATACTAACATAGTGGTCACTAGATGTGCTATGATCGATAACTTAACTGTTGAAGGAGTAAGTTCTTTTATTCTTCTCTACTTAATATCACATTGATGGGTGATATAAATTACTTCTACTTTTTAGTTTGGCTGCCTATGCAGCACAAATACCCAAACTGTTGGTTCTGTATCAGTCGCTTAAGTTTTACATGCATGCTGAAGATTAACTCCGCTGCCCCCCATTGTTGGCCATGAAATCGACAGGGTGATTTAGAATGTCTAGAAGATGTGCAAATGGTTCTTGTTTTGTCATGTATCCAAAAGATACAAGCATAAAAAACCTGAGAATAATCTATTGTCACGGATACAGGGTGACCGCTGCAGTCTTGATTTTGTACCTGGATGTACTGATCCAAGCTCGCCTCTTTTCAACCCACTGGCCAATGTGGATGAAGGTTCTTGCCCTCCTTACGTAGATTCAGACTTCAGAGGATCAGCCACTATACATTGGATTCCACTCATATACCACGCGCTTTTGCTCAAGTAATTCTTGAAGGCTTGTGTATAGAACACATCGAAATTGGTTCGATAGTATCCGTATTTAATACATGTAACTTCTGTTGGTTAGGCTGTGCTTGCATTTAAAGCAACTGGGGATCAAATAACGGCCGTAATCAGATTGTTAATCTTTTCAACTGCATATTGCATCTCCTTTAAGGTTGGTGATTGCTCAATTATTCGGAGGGTATTTTCATTATTCCTTGCGGTTCTGAATTTGTTGAATTTAAATTAGGGCATGGTCCGCTTTCGTGGAACGGCCATAACGGGTGTTGCGGGATGAGAACGGCAGTTGCTGCGAGAAATTCCAGGCTAAAACAGATGTGTAACTATAACTTTATTTTTTCGGAATATCGACGATTTCGTGGTTGTCGTGGAATGAAAGGCAATTTTGCGGCGGTGGTTGAATATTTATGTAATTTTTACAAATTTTCAATTAATCTTTTACAAAATATAGAATTAGATATATTTTTATTGTAGAAGTACACTAAGATAACCGCGATCGTTTCGTGAAATATCAATGGAACTGAAACAGCAGCCTCCGCGACAACGACGAACCACGATCAATTCACTAACCTTTTGAGTCGACTCGAAAAATATTTGATATGTATTCAAATTAATCCGATTCGATTCGAACTTGAATATGCTCAAACTATATATATATATATATATATAGTTTCAAATATAGTAAGAAATTATTTGAAATATAAATTTTGCAATGAACTTTTTATTCATAGAATAAAAAATTTGTTATAATAATTTGTGTACTTAATAACGATGATAGATAAATAAAATAATATCGAATATGAAAAATTTCCAATGTAACATTCATATTTTGGCCTGAGTCAGTATTAGGAAACACCCATTTAGTATATATACAACAGACATGAAACAAGACATATACAAATATTGTTAAAGTATGTGTCCAGTGAGCCAATTTATGGTTTAAGTTTTATTGATTTTTATCTAAAACAATCTTTATTTTAATAATATTCTACGGTTTTATCTAATTATGACATTTACTTTCTATGGAAGTCTTTGAATATACTATAAGTATCATGAGGTATGTCTTTCAACATAAGATCATGAAACTTGTTAAGAAGTGCACCTTACATTCTAAATAAGTTTCTAGTCGAATCAGACCCATAAAATAAAGATAAAGTCGCTTGATACTAACATCTGTGATGTAGACGCCATATTTCATTTTAAGAGCATGGTTCATTCATACAGATTGATGATCATTTGATATGACTAAACAACCTTCAATCGAACTGTCCAAGTGATTATTACTTATTGAGTGAAATATTATATGATTATGGTTGCACATTAGTCCTTTAACCCGAGAAAACGTAAAAACTACGTAATAGCATGCACTTTAATATGTTTACCGACTCCATTGAGAATCATCGGGTGGTGAGCTTGAGTGTAGTTTTGAAATATGTATAAGGAAATGTGTTGTAGTTGGGGATTCGTCGCTCGCCTATAGGTGAAGATATCCTATGTGATCTGATGAGTTCATAGTGCAAAGAGTCTCTGGTTAGAGCAAGACATGCACTTTTGGGAAATGTGTTTTCCTAATTGCACATACGATGTCACTATTTTTACTCAAAGATATATCACATCCTAATCGAATTCATATGCAACTTTCGATATAACAATGGTTGTAGATTAGACCGGAATATATGAGTTGAAGGCACTGTACTGTACACTAACAATAACTTAATATTCTTGCAAACACTACCAGTGATGTCTAAGGGATCTTCGGGCAATTTTATTAGACACTTTTACCATGATTCGATTGGTATAATCAGACTTAAGTTTTGATATTCTCGATCAATGTGTTGATGAAAAGAATGAAGCTAATTAAAGTAAACTTAAAGAATCATATGAAGTTGTTAACCCACGACTAATTATATCTCTGAACCATTGAGGTTCACATAAGTATCAGATTTTTAGCTCCCGTTGAGGTAGTCAAATTTAAAAAGTTGAATTTGACGATTGTAGTTTGATGGAGATCAAACAGATTGCTTACAAAAAATTTATAAATGAACTCCATTATCGGAAGTTGTGGAAGTCAGCTTAACTGCAGATTAAGTGAGGAGAGTGCAAATTTCTATTTTAGTGAGAAGTTCACAAGCTGGCAGCTGCCAAAAATAGATCAGTTGAAATTTTGATCTTCGAAATTTTTGATTTTCATTATATGAACAAGATTTGTGCTCTCATTACATTGACGTCATCTGATCGTCGATCGAGATTATAACGACTTCACAATTATTTATTTAGTAAATTAAGAATCTACTAATTGAATAATAATGTTAGTAATGATTATTACTATATGTACATGATTTTCACGCATTATTCTAGAAGGATCTAGAATTGATTAACAATTAATTAAAAAATTAAATAATGATTATTTAATTTTACATATATGTCTACGCATGTATATATGTGTATATATGTAATGAGCCGTTTTAATTATACGTTGTTTAACAAAAATTAATATTAATTATTTTAAATTGAGGAATTTTAAATAATTAAGTCAAATAATTAAATTGTGTGTAATATATGTGTTAAAAATATCGTTTTATATTAGATGATATTGATATATATATTTGAATTTTATGACACAAGGCTAAAGTAAAATAAATCTGGTCAAGTTTTAGCCCAAGTAATAAAAAATAGGATACAGATATATATATGTTGTGAAATTATGGTAAAAAGTAAAAATCTCAAACTCTCAAAATTATCAAACTACACACTTTATAATATTTTTCTCTCAACTCAATTGTGATTTTCTTCACAAATGAGATATCTATTTATAGAAAATATTTACAAATAATCTAAAAATAAATTCATCATTACCTACATCATCACACACTAATTTTCAATATTTACAACTCTTATTTTCAACATTCAAATATTCAATACACATATTTAAATATTATTTTTCAACACTCCCCCTTGTGATGATGATCATAATGATTGTCTACATTACGTGTTTTTATACTGCCTCGTTAAAAACCTTACTAAGAAAAACCCATTGGGATAAAAACCATAGTAAGGGAAAAAAAGTGCAGTCACGTAAACTCTCCCTCATGTTGACACGAACAATTCTTCACAAATTTCGTAGATTGCGCATCCCAATATTATATATGTGTTTTCTGAATATTGTCGTAGGAAGTGCCTTTGTGAAGAGATCTGATAAGTTTTCACTTGATTGAATGTGACGAACATCAATATATTTATCCTTCTCAAGCTCCTTGGTGAATGCGAAGAACTTAGGAGGAATATGTTTAGTTCTGTCGCTTTTTATGTATCCTTATTTCATTTGAGCAACACATGCAGCATTATCTTCATATAGTATCACATGCTTCTCGTCAAATGATAATCCGCATGAGATTTGGATATGTTGGGCCATTGATTTTAACAACACACATTCACGACTTGCTTCATGTAGTGCAATAATCTCGGCATGATTTGATGAAGTTGTTACGAGCGTTTGTTTCTATGAACGCCAAGAAATTGCAGTGCCTCCACGAGTAAATATATATCCAGTTTGAAAACGTGCCTTGTGTGGATCATATAAGTATCTAGCATCGGCATAACCAATTATACTTGGATTAGCATCTTTTGAATACAAAAGTCTCAAGTCTGTCGTTTCTCGTAGATAACGGAATATATGTTTAATTCCGTTCCAGTGTCTCTTTATTGGATATGTGCTAAATCTTGTCAATAAATTTACTGCAAAAGATATATCGGGCCTTGTACAATTTGTAAGATACATAAGGGCACCGATAGCACTTAGATATGGTACTTCTGGACCAAGAATATCTTCATCATCTTCACATGGACGGAATGGATCCTTTTCTATATTTAATGATCTAACAACCATTGGAGTACTTAAAGGATTTGATTTATCCATATTAAAACGTTTAAGGATCTTTTCTGTATAATTTGTCTGGTGAACAAATATTCCACATTCTTTTTGTTCAATTTATAAACCCAAACAATACTTGGTTTTTTCAAGATCCTTCATTTCAAATTCTTCCTTCAAGTATGACACAACTTCTTGAATTTCCTTATTCGTTCCAATGATGTTTAAATCATCAACATATACATCAATAATTACGCATCCGGATGTTGTTTTCTTAATGAAAACACAAGGACATATTGAATTATTTACATATCCCTTTTTCATCAAGTGATCATTTAGCCGATTCTACCACATTCGGCTGGATTGCTTTAACCCATATAATGATCTTTGTAATTTCACAGAATAACATTCTCTAGGTTTTGAACTTTGTGCTTCAGAAATCTTAAATCCTTCGGGGATTTTCATATATGTATTACTATCAAGTGATCCATATAAGTAAGCTGTAACAACATCCATAAGATGCATTTTTAAATTTTCAGATACCGCCAAGCTAATCAAATACCGAAACGTACTTACATCCATCACGGGAGAATACGTTTCTTCATAATCAATTCCAGGCCTTTGAGAAAAACCTTGTGCAACAAGTCGAGCTTTATATCTTACTATTTCATTTTTCTCATTTTGCTTTCGAATAAAAACCCATTTGTATCCAACAGGTTTTACACCTTCAGGTGTAAGGACTATAGGTCCAAAAACATTACGTTTATTTAGCGAATCCAATTCAACCTGGATGGCTTCTTTCCATTTTATCCAATCCTGCCGATTTTTACATTCATCAAAAGATTTTGGTTCATGATCTTCATTATCATTTATGATGTCGATTGCCACATTATAAGAAAATATATCATCAATTTCTTCTATATCTTTTCGGTTCCATATTTTTCCAGTATTAATGTAATTGATAGATATTTCATGATTCTCGTCAGTTTGTGTTTCTTACAGAACATTTTCATCATCATGTGTTTCTTCAGGAACATCATTCTCTATTTTGTGATTATCATGTGTTTCTTCAGGAACATCATTTTCTCTTTTGTGATCATCGTGTTTCTCTATGAATTTTCTTTTTCGAGGATTTTTATCCTTGGAACCGACTGGCCTTCCACGCTTCAGGCGTTTAATGACATCATGAGTATCTTAAATTTGTTTCTTCGAAATTTCAATTCGAGCAGGGGCATTTGCAGCATGTATATATGATTTAGTTACCCCTTTTGTGTCTGCAAATGCATCTGGTATTTGATTTGCTATTCTTTGCAAGTGCACAATTTGCTGTACATCTTGTTCACATTGTTTTGTTCTTAGATCCAGATGTAACAATGATGATACATACCATGTAATTTTCTTTTCGGTATGTTTCTGTTCTCCCCCTAACATTGGGAAGATTTCCTCATTAAAATGACAATCAGTAAAACGTGCTGTGAACACGTCTTCTGTCTGAGGTTCAAGATATCGAATGATTGATGGACTATCATAACCGATATAAATTCCAACCTTTCTTTGAGGTCCCATTTTCTTTCGTTGCGGTGGTGCAATAGGCACATACACCATACATCCAAACATTCTCAGATGAGAAATGTCTGGTTTTTTACCAAATGCAAGCTGCAATGGGGAGTATTTATGATATGCACTTGATCTGATACGAATTAATGCAGCAGCATGTAAAATTGCATGTCCCCATATAGAAATAGGGAGCTTTGTTTTCATAATCATTGGTCTAGCAATCATTTGCAGACGTTTAATCAATGATTCAGTCAATCCATTCTGTGTATGTACATGAGCAACATGATGCTCAACAATGATTCCCATAGACATACAATAATCATTGAAAGTCTGGGAAATAAATTCACCAGCATTATCAAGTCTAATTTTCTTGATTGTATAACAGGGAAATTGATTCTTCAATTTTATTATTTAAGCAAGTAATCTTGCAAATGCAACATTTCGAGTTGACAATAAACATACATGTGACCATCTGCTGGAGGCATCAATCAATACCATAAAGTATCTGAATGGTCCACATGGTGGATGGATTGGTCCACAAATATCACCATGAATACGTTCAAGAAACATTGGTGATTTAGTTTGGACTTTGGCTGAATATGGTCTTATAATAAGTTTTCCAAGAGAACATGCTTTACATTGAAACTTATTATTCTGAAAGATCTTATGGTCTTTCAACGGATGACCATGTGTATTTTCTATAATTCTTCGCATCATTGTTGAACCAGGATGTCCTAATCGATCATGCCGATTGATCAGTATTGAAGAATTATCAACTATCATGTTTGATTCAATTGGACTTATATATGTATAATGCAATCCAGTAGGTAGCATTGGTAGTTTTTCAACTACATATTTCTTTTCTGATTTGTATGTGGTAAGACACATATATTTCTCATTTTCTTCATTCATTGTTTGAGTATCATACCCATGGGACTATATATATCATTAAAACTCAACAAATTTCTTTTTGATTGTGGTGAATACAAAACATCATTGATCAAAAATTTTGTACCAATAGTTAACAAAAATTGTGCTTTACCACATCCTTTAATCAAGTCTACAGGATCTGATATTGTATTCACCATTGTTTTTGTTGGTTTTAGTTCCAAGAAATATCTTTTATCTCGGAGGATAGTGTGCGTTGTACCACTATTAGGTATGCAAGCTTCAGCTTTGTTCGTAGCATTTTCCATATTTGAACTTCAAAAAAATATACAATGAAAAAAAATTATTGACAATACGTATGCAATAAATTGAAAAATACAATACATATCATACTTGTACAATGAAACATTATCATATGAGTACATGAAAAATAAATTATTTTACAATTATATTCTACCAATATATTATTCATTTCCAGAAAAATCATTGAGAAAATCTCCAGCGTCAATATTTTTCATTTATATTCCACCAGCATATTGATCATTTCCAGAGAAATCATTCAGGAAATCTGCAGCATTAAAATGAGTTGAATCACTCAAACGGCCATTGTATTCAGTGAAGTTGGTCTCTTTTTCTTTTCCCTTTATCAATTCTTTATAAAGCTTGCAAAGGTGCTCGGGGGCTCGACAAATACGAGACCAATGTCCTGGAGTGCCGCATCTAAAACAAGAACTTTCAAATCTTTTTGAGTGATTTTCATTTACACTCATGTTCTCATGATGTCTTTTTGGTGGGTGGTTCGTGACGCCCTTTTGAGATGAGTTATAATAATAACTATCTCGATTGTTTTCAAAACCACGGCCGCGACCACAACCACTACCACTTCCACATCCACGTCCACGACCACGACCTCGACCTCGACCAAAACCTTGTCTCTGGATTTGATTTTGGTTTTCAGGTTTAAATTCATTTTTACTCACAGCATTTACTTCTGGAAATGCTGTTGATCCATTAGGTCGGGACTGATGATTTCTCATTAATAGCTCGTTGTTCTTTTCCGCCACAAGAAAACAGGCGATAAGTTCAGAATATCTCGCAAATCCATGCACTCTATATTGTTGGTGTAAAGTTATATTTGATGTGAAACGTGGAAAATGTTTTTTCAAGCATTTCTGATTTCGTAACCTCATGTCCACAAAATTTTAATTGCGAGATTATTCGATACATTTCCGAATTGTAATCACTAACTTTCTTGAAATCTTGGAATTTTAACATATTCCATTCATCACGGGCGGTCGGAAGTATAACTTCCCTTATATGTTCGAATCTTTCTTTCAATCCTTTCCACAGAGCCATGTGATCTTTTTCGATGAGATATTCACATTTTAAACCTTCATCGAAATGTCGACGCAAAAATATTATAGCTTTTGCTTTTTCTTGTGATGAAGATATACCATTTTCTTTCATGGTCTCGCTTAGATCCAATGACTCAATATGCATTTCTACATCGAGAGTCCATGGCATATAATTTTTTCCCGTGATGTCGAGCGCAACAAATTCGAGCTTTGTCAAATTTGACATGGTGGTACTAAAAAAATTACGATGCATTTATTAGTTAATGAATATTACAATACAAAGTAATGGATAAAAATAAAGAAAACACACGAGGAGGATATTCTCCAATAAATACAAAACTCGTGAGTATGATAACCAAAATAATTAAAAATAACCTTGAGAAAGCCATCTTCTTTTTTCTTCGAAAAATTTGATGAAGAATAATTTTTAGAGAAGAAGAGAAAGTTGGAGTGATTGAATGTGTTTATGAGATCATATTTATAGGGCAAAAACTAGCCGTTTTGTTACCGTTTATGACCGCTGGTGTACAAAAAAATAAATGTATGTATTTGTACAATTTTATGGTAATAATATGATGTATATAATATTAGTCATGTTTAAATAATTATGTATATCATATCATATTATTATAATGAGGTGTCATAAGTTATTTTGTTTAAAAACCTTATATGATTTTATACTTATCGTATCCCTTACCGGGAGTGTGAGATGTCGTCTTAACATCCTCCCTGGATTTATAACAAATTTTTGAAAAAATTATTATTATTATTTCTAATTTTTATTATATAATAACATTATATTATATATTAAATATATACACAATAAATAAATAACAGTAAAATAAATATTATTACTTTTGTTACCTTTTTCTTCTGTTTGGAGCTTGGAAAAGTATGGAGGACTTTTAGAGCTTCGTTCTGATAACGTGTTGTGAAAAAGTAAAAATTTATGGTAAAAAGTAAAAATCTCAAACTCTCAAAATTATCAAACTACACACTTTATAATATTTTTCTCTCAACTCAATTGTGATTTTCTTCACAAATGAGATATCTATTTATAGAAAATCTTTACAAATAATCCAAAAATATTCATCATTACCTACATCATCACACACTAATTTTCAATATTTACAACCATCGTCTTGTTTCCCACTAATCTTGTTTTTCTTTTCTGGTACACCATGCCCTTCTTGTGAATCCATTAGCTTTTCTTCATTTCATCACCATTTTCGAATCTTTGAATGCTGATTGTGGCCGCGCCGATAGCTAAAAATTCAAAGTAAATACATTTTCGGAAAACCTATGGTGAGAGCTACGTTTTGATACCGATAATGAACGGTTTATTGAAACTTTCCGACGAATCGCTGCCCCTTTCACTGTTGAATCACTGTCCCCCGTCGCTAAAAATTCAAAATTGATTGATTTGTTTTGTTTCTTATATCGTAAACTTTCATCTGATACCAAAATTTTGCAGAAAGCTCGCGATTAGGTTTTCTACGTGGTTTCGGTTGTCTTCTCCGGCGAATTCGTCGCCTATTGCCGACAAGCCTAGTATTTAGGTTCGATTTCTAGCCTTGGTTTGGCGAGTTGGAGATATAATCTAGCGAACCTATAATTAGCGAACCTATAATTTATCATTGAGCTAATAATACGATAATTTAATAAAATTATAACGGTTTGATAATGATTAGAATTTATCGCAATAATTCGAATTAATAAAATAATGAAATTCAAATATTGTGAATTTTTTTTAGATAAAATTCAAAGTTTGGGAAATTAGAAAAGTCAGTCGCTTGAATAGTAGTTTAGCGCAATTTAAAGCTAAAAATAATATTTTACGATAAACTAAAATAGAAATGATTGATCTTAGACATTTTAATCGAATATCGGAATTTTAAAATTTAAAGTTTATAAATAGTTGAAATTAGAATTTTAGTTCATTTAAACGGTTGTGAAATTTTTATATGATAATAAGACCATTTAAATTAATATTCAAATGATTTGTCTAAGTTTTCTTATCCAGGATCTCGAGAATTTAAATTATTGGCAAATTGGTTGAGGTATGTAGAGAACAATTATTTTTCACGATGTCTAACAGAGACATATGATGATCTTGTATATGATTTATTTGCTATTTGTTTACTTGTGTGAAATCATATGCTGATTCACATATTATCAGTTGATAATTGATGTGCAAAATAAAATAAAATGTTTCACTCATTCACATATTTTTATTTTAGTTAGACACATCAATACAACTAAACATATCATATTGAGCATGTCTGTTATTGAGATCCAGTTATATTGCGGTTGAGATTCGTTGTATATATGATATGATATTGTGTCATGGAGATGTTTGGCCACCTTGATTCGGCCCGACTTAAGTAGTTGCAGGCTTCGAGGTTGGCCCATATCCAGGGCACGGTCCGCTGAGTCGTGGACCAACTCAAACATCTTATGTGTGATTGTTCCTATCGATCATTTGACTCTCAATATCCCAATACCTTGAGAGTGGCCTCAGTTATATTTAGCTATTACGTAGTGTTGTATATATATATATATATATATATATATATATATATATATATATATATATATATATATATATATTTGGTTGATTGTGTTATGCTATTATTGAGCCGTGTCGGCTCAATGGTATTTTTTGTTTGTATATGTTGTGGTTGTGTGTAGCTGACAATTGTTTATATTGTTATGTTTATTGAAGATATATGTTGTTTATTTTGAACATTTGATTTTCTGGCATGTCTTATTTATGGGAAAATTATTTCGAAATTTTTTGTAAGCTCAAACGAAATTTTTTAACTCTTTTTCCGTTGTTTATTGATTAATCATGATTACATGATAATAAATCGTGATTATGATAATGGACCCTCACAATATGTATGTGTGTGTGTGTGTGTGTGTGTGTATGTGTGTATATGTATTTTCAATAATTGACTTTGCACGATATATACAACATGAGAATTTTAATTAATTAATGAAAATAAATTTTTTAATGAGATTAGGATTATGAATCCTAATATAAGCGAGATTCCTGATGTAATCAAGACTCAAAGCTTATATATATTTCATTGAGAATCATTTGCAATAACACAGGCCAAAATTTTGTCCACCAAAATTTGTACTTTTCTGCGTCATAAAATTTCAGCCACCGCATTTTCACAAGAAAAATTCACGGCCAAAGAATTCAATTTTCGATTGTGGACCTAATTAAACAATTAAATGGAATATTCATTCGTTGGAAATTACAAGAATTTTTATTATATGCACTTAAAAACCGGAATAGTCGGAGCCGACATTAAATACGCAAAAATAAATAGATATAAATACTCTAGGAATCTTTTAAATCATACGACGTCCAAAGAACGTTTTGAATTTCAAAACTAAACTTTTTAAACTTCAGCTGCACCTCATATGCAAGAAAATGTTACTCCAAGATGGTTTACTCGACCCTACCCCTGCTGGCAGTGCCCGCAAGGGTCGATCCAACGGCTCGGATTTTTCCGAGTCAATTTTTTTTTTTTTTACATGGAGGTGGGCCCGGATCACTCATGTGAAGTGATTCGGGCCGTTCATTGCCCGCAGTGCCTGCACGGGCAGGATGAAACAATCCCTCCAAGATATGCTTCCAACTTTATGGGGAAAGATGGAACCGAACATACTCTTGCCACCTATTTTACGTTGTTCGATACGTGCATATACCTAACCCCTACTTTCAAGAAAATCAGAAGCATCTTCACAAATCACATGACTTTATCCTTTCTGAGCATTTTATTACACATACTTCAAGTCTTTTTCAAAAATGACAGAAGAAAATCTTTTTTTGGGGAGTTACACGAGCCACTTACATCGTTTCATTACAGCTCACACCATCTTCTTTCTTCTTATGTTCATACTTTCCGGCCAGAGAAGCGAAGAGTATTCCAGCCCCAACACCGACTGCTAAGTCAATCGTGTAGGTGACCTCTAGGGGTTAGTAACCTAATGACTTGCAGAGACGTTTAGGGCATCAAATGGGTAGGCCAATTCCCATCTTTGCATCCGTTTCATGTCTAAGAAGCGATAACTGAGGCACAACATGGCCAGAATAAAACCAGAAAAATGACACATTCCCGACCTGGGTAAAATCTACACCCTAGCCCAGAGAATTCCTGTCAAGAAACGATCAAAACATCATATCCGCTTGTTTAGATCACATATGCAACCAAATACAATACCGTGCAAGTTATTGATACCCTATCGAGTGCCTGTGCTATTGTCCTTAAATATCTAAGTCGGCATTCTGATAACTAAGAACAGATCTAGTTTGTCCTAAGCTCTAGAGATGTTACATTCCCTTGTACCAGTTTTACTGTAACCTTTGTGAAATAACTCATGTTTTCTTGTTTTTTTCAGGTATTAAATAATTCATGCTCGTCACTTGGACTAGTTACCTATAAATTAACTTGAACTCAAACTTGTTCTGATGGATCTCAAGCTGTTTGAACCATCGTTTAACTCGAGCTCGAGCATATGTAATTGAAGCTCAGAGGGCCTTGAACTCTTCGTACTTGACAACTCGATCCAAGGTAATTGTGCATTGGGTTTGAGCACACAACTAATGCATGAACTCGACTCCATTTGTCTTCAACCCGGTCAATATCTCAGTTATGCCAAGAATCTTCCACATGTCGGCAGGAGCATAGCATTTATTGCATAAATTTGCTGAAAAGAAAAAACGTGTGGTTGGCTGGAAATTTTCAGAAGAGAAAACGCGTTTTCATACGCGTGTTCACACGGACAAGGGGCTCTATAAATAGCTTCCCCCTTCATTCTGAAATCATCCCTTCTTCGAGTTTTCTCTCATCTTATAAGCATTTGAGTGCTTAGTTCTATAATATTTGTGAGGTGTTTTGTTCTCCTGTATTAAGAGAGTATGCGTTCTCTTTGGAAACACAGTGAGAGTTGTACACCATAAAATATTATATTGGAAATTCTTTTCATCTTTCCTATGATTTTTACTCTAAAAATTTTTAAGGGTTTTTTACATGAATCTCGATGTCCAGTTTATTCTTTATTTTCGGGTTTTATTATCTCAATTTCCGCACGTGGGACCAACAAGTGGTATCAGAGCCTTGGTTTAAAATTTCTTAAAATTGAGTATGCTCTGTGGTTGCAGCCTAGACTGATCTTCCACATCAGAGAAGATTTTTGAGATTTTTATTTAAGACGGGATTATTTTTTCAGTCTACTAAAATTGTTGTAGACATAATGGCGGGAAGGTACGAGATAGGAAAGTTCAACGGAAGCAATTTTATGCTGTGGAAAATAAAGATACAAGCATTTTTAAGAAAGGAGAATTGCTTGGCAGCTATTGGATATAGACCGGTGGATATTACGGATGATGGAAAGTGGAATGAGATGAATGATAATGCTGTTGCCAATTTATACTTGGCTATTGCAGATGAAGTACTGTCAAGTATCTCTGAGATAAAAACAGCCAAAGTTATCTGGGATACTCTGAAAAAATGTACGAGGTCAAGTCACTACACAACATGATTTTCCTAAAGAGAAGACTTTTATACTCTTCGGATGACGGAATCCTCATCGATGACCGACCATATCAACACACACTAAATCTATTTGCCCAACTCACTTCCA